>NC_064616.1:697916054-698219084 GCF_023898315.1 Schistocerca nitens | reverse complement strand
TCACACACAAAACAGAGATTAAAGTAGTATGCATTTCTTGCATATTTTGCATCATCTATTCTCACTGGAAATCCCGTTATTTTATATCCAAATGTATTGCTAAAACACAGAAAAGAATATGATTTCAGCATTAACTCTGTAAATGGTTTATGTTATTATTTCACAAATGATCCATTTTTTCCCAAAATAATGTTGGAAAGTGTCATAACATGAACCAAAGATTATTATTTACAATTTACAGCCAACAATGCCCAGCCCCCCCCCCCCCCCCTCCCCACCGTTTCCCCTGCACCCGTGCACCTACAATGTGCTGACGGACACACAAGTCCAAGTTTGCAATTTGGCAGGTAGACTGGGATGGAGATTGCAATGGCTGGGGTGTGTATTGGGATAAAGAGGTGGGAGGCAGCAGGAGGGATTGGCAACAGGTAGTTAGCAACTCAAAGGGGGACAGCAGATGTGCAGGGTAGAAATGCTGGAGGTAGAGGTGGCAGGTGCATGAGCTAGGCATTCAATACACAGGCACCAGAGTCAGTGAGTTGGTGCAATACATGATGGAGATCACTCAAATGCATGGGGATTGGTAGCAGCTGACAGGACAGATGAAGTGGAAATTGTTGAGCCAAGGGTGTGGGGACAGTGGGTTAGTGGCATTTAAGGCCAGGTGTGTTGTGGGAGCAAACAATGTGCTGCAAGGATAACTCCTACCTATGTAGCTCAGAAAAGCTGACATTGTAGGAAAGGACCATGTGGCACAGGTTGTGAAGCAGCCTTAACTGTAGCATGTGGTGCTCAGCTGCAAGTTGTACCACTTGGTGGCCAATTCTGTTCTTCGCTACAAGTCGGCTGTGGCCATTCATTCTGGTGGACAGCTGGTTGGTGGTAATGCCCACATAAAATGCTGAGCAGAAATTGCAGCAGAGTTGCTATATGACATGGCTGTTTTCAAAGATGGCCATTCCTCTGATGGAATAGGGTAAGTCTATAGCTGGATTAGAATAGGATGTGTTGGGAAGGTGAATCGGCCAGATCTTCTGGTAAATCTTCCACAGGGGTACGGTCCCTGCAGGAAGATGTTGGGTGTGGGAGTGGCATAGGGATGGACCAGGGTGCTGTGTAGGTTGAGTGGGCAATGGAGTACCACTTTAGGTGGTGTGGGGAAGACCATGAGTAGGATGTCTCTCATTTACGGGCATGAAGAAGGACATGGTTCAGTTGCTCCAATCTGATGTGGTGATGATCATTTGCAACTGATTCTGTCTGGGGTGGGGGAGGATTAGCGATGTGTGAGGATATGGCACAGGAAATCTGTTTGTGGACTATGTTTTGTGGGGGGAGGGACCTTCAGCACACTGGGCAATGGAATTCTCATCAATGCAGATATGCTGCCCACAGGTCACCAGGCCATACAGAAGCAATTATTTGGTATGGAAGGTGTGACAGTTGCCAATATGCAGCATATGGTGTTGGTGGTCAGTGGGCTTAATAGGGACAGAGGTATGGATGGAGCCATCACATAGATGGAGGACACATCTAGGGAGATGGCACATTGGGTTGAGGACGATCAAGTGATGCAAATAGGAGAGCAGGTGTTGAGTTTGTGGAGGAATGAGGATAGGGTGGTTTGGCCCTGAGTTCAGATCATGAAGATATTATCAATGAACCAGAACCAGACAAGGGTTTTGGGAGGGTAGGAAGATTTCCTCTAGATGGCCTATAAACAGGCTGGCATCTAGGCCCATCTCTGAATCTGTCCCCTGAGTCCATCTCCCTCCTCACCCTAATGACCCCCTGCACACCCACCTTCTACATGCCTCCCAAACTCCATAAACCCAACAATCCTGGTCACCCAATGTAGCTGTTTACTGGTCTTCCACTGAGAGAATTTCCAGTCTTGTCAACCAACACCTCGACCCAATAGCCCATAGCCTAGCCTCTCGCATCAAAGATACAAACACTTCCATCACCAACTCTCAGACATGCCATTTCCATTACCACCTCAACCCTACTCTAATTGCTGATGCCACCTTCCTGTACACCAACAACCCTCAAGCCCATGGCCTTGCTGCTATTGAACACTAGCTCTTATGATCTTAAAGGTAGTTTTAACACCAATGAGGTAATAAATCCATTTTCATATAAGCCTTATCCACTGTTCACCCATCCTTATTTCATCGAGATCTCCATCTCAGCGTATATCAAAAATAGCCACCGACTTTTTAGTTGCAGTAACTGTGCTGGAGGCCCGCATCTTGTGGTCGTGCGGTAGCATTCTCGCTTCCCACGCCAGGGTTCCCGGGTTCGCTTCCCGGCGGGGTCAGGGATTTTCTCTGCCTCGTGATGGCTGGCTGTTGTGTGCTGTCCTTAGGTTAGTTAGGTTTAAGTAGTTCTCAGTTCTAGGGGACTGATGACCATAGATGTTAAGTCCCATAGTGCTCAGAGCCATTTGAACCATTTTGAACCAACTGTGCTGGACCAACCTTACAAAACCTAGCTCTCTGCAGTTAAGATGTTACACCCAATGTTTTATCATCACTTGGGAAACAACACTAAGTTTACTTTTGTATCTAGTGTGGGACTTCTGTTGGTGCTGCATAGGGAATACATGGAAGCTACTCTCTCCAGACACACAATTTCACATTCAACAAAATACTGTGTAGAATTACCAGTTCAAGAAAGGCCATGTCATCAATTGCCACCTGTGGAGACTTTTGCTTTGAAAGTATACTTGCTACCTAAGTGCCCAGCAACACGAAAGGCAACCACATCTCAGTGGAAATGAAAATACAAGTAAGCCATGCCACACTCACAAAATGCTTGCCTGAAAGATATGCAAGGAGAACAAAGGGGTACTCATTTTCAAAGCATTGCAGAAACTTCTAGACCTTTTCATATTTGACAGCCAAGTGGCAAATTAGACAAGTTCGGAAACAATTGTGTCTATGCTATACTTTTTACAAGGTAGACAATACAATTTGATTTTGAAAATAATTAAAACTAGGGCCATGAGAGCTGCAAGTATCAAATTACTGGTAAGAAACCTCACCAACTGGGAAGACAGGAATGTTCCTACAGGAAATTACAGTAAACAGAGAACCATAGGTTACTATGCTTATCAATCGTAGAATGTTAAAAAGGGGGACAAAGTGGGAGAACTCCTCAGTATCAATGTTCCACACCACCAGTTTCAAGATGCCCTTCAAAGAATCTTGACATCAGAGGAACCTAATGGAAATTTTGTTTGGAAACTCTGCCAAGAGCTAGCAGACAGAAGCACAAAAAACAATAGTTGGAGCCCACAGCAAAAATACTACAAAGATAATAAAAGGCAGCCTCAACACGAGAAAAAAAATCAAGAATGTTACATAACCTTCTCAGACCCAACCAGAAACTTCAGAGGGGAAAAGGAATCTAGAACAGCTATTCTTAACATACTGAAGATTAAAATGGGAAAACTGAAATACAGCAGATGAATGGAAGTGAAGGAGGCAAAAACACTCCACAGTAATTGCAAGAAAGAGATGGTGGTGGTTGTTGGGATGTTCAAGGGGGACTAAACAGTGAAGGTCATCAGTCCCCCATTCAAAAAACAGGCGAGACATAAATGCGCGAGGCAGGTAAAACCCCAAGGGGAAGGAGACTCCCCCCCAGGCACTGAAAGAACACAAATGCTGCAACGAACACGACAGACAAGAAGAGTACAGATGAACACCAGACAGAAAGAAACAAACAGAAACAGAAGAAAAGAAGATGGCCGGAGACTGGTTGACTGACCACAAGAACAAAAAAGGGAAAGGGTCAACCCACCGACGACACACTAAAATCTGCAACTAAATATGAGAGACACGAGGACAAGAGACACAGAAAGGGAAAGGTGCAGGACCTCCATAAATGGAACCATAAAAAGGACTACCACGGATAAAAGTTAAAACGTCAACAGCCATGGAGGCATCGTCACATAACACCAAAGGCAAAGTGCCCAGAAGATTAAAAGACTGCCGGAGGATGCGCAGTCGGGGACACTCCAACAAAATGTGGGCGACCGTCAGCCGGGACCCACACTGACACAGGGGGGGATCCTCCTGACGCAAAAGATGGCCATGCGTCAGGTAGGTATGGCTGATGCGGAGATGACACAGGATGACAGAGTCCCTGCGAGAAACCCGCAGGGAGGAGCGACACACATCGGTCGTCTCCTTGACAGCCCGCAGTTTATTTGGGGCTATCACGCCACGCCACTCAGCAGACCACATCCCAAGCACCTTACGGCGCAACACCAGCTGCTGATCGCGAGCCGTGAGGCCGATCTCCAAAGCTGGGGTGTCGATCACCCCTGTCAACACGTTCGTTCCCCGGGATGCCAACGTGACCTGGCGTCCAAACAAAGACCACCGAACGACCAGAACGGGTAATGGCGGAAACAGACTCCTGAATAGAGGACACCAGAGGAGAAGAGGGATAGCAGCGGTCGATGGCCTGGAGGCTGCTCAGGGAGTCACTGCAGATGACGATGGACGGACCTGAGCAGAAACGCATATGCTCAAGAGCGCGCAAGATGGCCACCAGCTCTGCAGTAAAAATACTGCAGCCAGCCAGCAAGGAGCGCTGCTCAACATGGGCAGCGTGAGCAAAAGCGTAGGCAGTGCGACCATCAACCAGGGAACCATCAGTGTAGACAGTCTCACAGCCCGGAAATGAGGCGAGGAGCGCAAGAAAACGGCGACGGAGGGCCACAGGTGGAACCGAGTCCTTGGGTCCCTGTGCCAAGTCCAGACGGACGGACGGACGGGGCAAACACCAGGGAGGCGTAGGTGCACGGACCCGGAAGGGAGGCAGAAGAGGGAATGACCCCAGTTCAGACAGCAGGGACTGGACGTGGACAGCTATGGAAAGCCCAGACCGAGGTCGCCGTTCGGGCAGATGGAGGACCATGGCAGGGAAAAGCAGGCGATGATTGGGATGGCCCGGCGAGCAATGCACGTGGACAGCATAGTCGGCGAGCTGTCGATGGCGGCGAATCCGCAGCGGGGGAACCGCGGCCTCCACCAGTAGACTATCCACAGGGCTCGTACGGAAAGCGCCAGTTGCAAGCCGAACCCCACAGTGGTGTATGGGGTCTAACAACTTCAACACCGAGGGTGATGCAGACCCATAGGCCAGGCTCCCATAATCAAGCCTGGACTGCACAAGGGCTCTGTATAATCGCAACAGCGTGCAGCGATCTGCACCCCAAGAGGTGTGGCCCAGGCAGCGGAGTGCGTTGAGGTGCCGCCAGCACTTTTGCTTCAGCTGAGTAATATGAGGAACCCATGTGAGCCGGGCATCAAAGACGAGTCCTAAGAAGCGGCATGTGTCCACCACGTCAAGCAGGTGGCCGCCGAGGTAAAGTTCAGGATGAGGGTGGACCGTCCGACGCCTGCAGAAGTGCATAACTCGAGTCTTGGCTGCAGAGAACTGAAAACCGTGAGTCAGAGCCCATGATGCTGCCTTGCGAACGGCTACTTGCAGCCTGCGTTCGGCGACTCCCGTAGTCGTGGAGCTAAATGAGATGCAGAAGTCGTCGGCATACAAAGAAGGAGACACCGACGACCCCACGGCTGCAGCCAGACCATTAATGGCCACTAGAAATAAGGAGACGCTCAGCACCAAGCCCTGCGGGACCCCATTTTCCTGTATATAAGATGAACTAGAGGCGGCACCCACTTGCACCCGGAAAGAGCGGCGCAATAAAAAGGTTTGAAGAAAAGCCGGGAGCTGACCACGAAGACCCCACTCATGCAACGTAGCAAGGATATGATGCCTCCATGTGGTGTCATACGCCTTCCGCAGATCAAAAAAGACAGCAACAAGATGCTGACGTCGGGCAAAGGCCGTACGGATAGCAGATTCCAGCCGCATCAAATTGTCCGCTGCAGACCGGCCCCGACGGAAGCCACCCTGGGATGGAGCGAGGAGACCGCGCGACTCAAGGACCCAACACAAACGCCGCCCCACCATACGTTCGAGCAATTTGCACAGAACGGTGGTGAGGGTAATGGGACAATAGCTGTCCACCGCCAGCGGGTCCGCACTGGGCTTCAAGATGGGGACAATAAGACCCTCTCGCCACTGCGACGGGAACACGCACTCGCTCCAAATGCGGTTAAAGATGGTGAGGATGTGTCTCTGGCAGTCCCTGGAGAGATGCTTCAGCATCTGTGCGTGGATGCAGTCTGGTCCTGGTGCCATATCAGGGCAGTCGGCGAGGGCAGCGATGAATTCCCTCTCGCTGAAAGGAGCATTGTATTTTTCAGAACGACGCGTGTGGAATGATAACGGCGTCTGCTCAGCTCACTCCTTGAGAGAGCGAAAGGCGGGGGGATAAGTTGCAGTCGCAGAGCTCTGAGCAAAGTGCGCAGCAAGGTGTTCAGCAATGGCGGCAGCGTCCGTGCAGACAGCGCCGTCCAAGGAGATCCCAGGGACACCCATAGGGGTCTGGTATCCATAAATCTGCCGGATCCGGGACCACACGAGCGAGGGGGAGACACGGGAGCCCAAGGATGAGGCATACCTCTCCCAGCACTCCTGCTTACGCCGTGCGATAAGGCGACGGGCCAAGGCACGGAGCCTCTTAAAGGCGATGAGGGTCTCTAGAGACGGGTGCCACCTATGACGCTGGAGAGCCCGCCTACGGTCGCGAATAGCCTCAGCAATCTCCGGCGACCACCAGGGTACAGCCTTCCTCCGAGGGAGTCCAGAAGAGTGGGGGATGGCAGCCTCGGCCGCCGAAATGATTGACGTGGTTAAGACACGGACCACCTCGTCAATGTCACCATGTGGGGGAGACTCAATGGTTGCAGCGGAAGTAAAAGCCGGCCAGTCAGGCCTGTGGAGAGCCCAGCGGGGCAGGCGCCCAGAAGTATGACACTGGGGCAGTGACAAATAGATGGGAAAATGGTCACTACCACACAGGTCAGGATGCACTCTCAAGTGGAGGGATGGGACAAGTCCGGGGCTGCAAAGAGAGAGATCGATGGCCGAGAATGAGCCGTGGGCCACACTGAAATGCGTGGGAGCACCGGTGTTCAAGAGGCTAAGGTCGAGCTGAGCCAACAAATGCTCCACGGTACGACTGCGGTCATCAGAGACAGTCCCACCCCATAGAGGGTTGTGGGCATTGAAATCGCCCAGCAACAAGAAAGGTGGCGGCAATTGGGTTATCAGTGCAGCCAGGACAGGCAGCGCGACATCACCATCCGGTGGAAGGTAAAGGCTGCAGACGGTAATAGCCCGCGGCGTCCACACCCTAACAGCGACAGCCTCTAAAGCTGTTTGTAGAGGGACAGACTCGCTGTGAAGAGAGTTAAGAACATAGAGGCAGACGCCACCAGACACCCTTTCATAAGCTGCTCGGTTCCTATAATAACCCCGATAGCCACGGAGAGCGGGGATTCGCGTTGCTGGAAACCAAGTTTCCTGCAGAGCAATGCAAAGGAAAGGATGAAGGCTGATAAGTTGGCGGAGCTCAGCTAGATGGTGGAAGAAACCGCTGCAGTTCCACTGGAGGATGGTATTGGCCATGGATGGGAAAGGCGTGAAGGGACTGGGGAGGCAGATTACACCTCCGGGGCCCCTGCTGCTACTGAGTCACCACCTGTACAACATCCATCCATTGCGTCCGAGGGACTGGCGAGATCCAGGTCCTCTGCGGACGCCAGAATCTCCACCTCATCTTCGGACGCAGAGTGAGAAGGTTGCGGTGGGACAGGTGCCACCGCAATGTCAGGATGCTTGGGAGCCTTTTTCTTGGTCTGCTTTGCGCGCTGTGCCTGAGGTGGTTCTGGCTGGGAGGGCTGCACCGGGTCAGTCTCAGGGACTGAAGACAACCGCGACGCCCTACGACCAGCGACCGGTGGTTGTTTCAGATACTTGCGGGTGTCTACTGTGCCGCTGGTCGGAACTTGTGAATGGAGGTCCCCAAGGGACCCCTTCCTTGCGAGGGTAGCCGAAGAAGTCTTACGCTTCTCCGGCTGGGAAGGGGGAACTGATGTCCCCGATGGTTGGGGGGGTGTTGCTCCTGAAGTAGATGGAGCAGGAGCAACAGTGGGTTTAGTGCCCCCCACCATCAAGGGGGCAGGTGTGGGACTGCGACTCTGAGAGCTGACTGGAGAAGATGGAACTGTAGCAGGAGTGACAGTTGCGGCATAAGAAGCTGTCATGTGCACTGGATGAAGCCGATCATATTTCCGCTTTGCCTCAGTGTACGTCAGGCAGTCGAGAGTCTTGATTTCCATGATCTTCCGCTCCTTCTGCAGAATCGGACAGTCTGGCGAGCAAGGCGGATGGTGCGCACCACAGTTCACACAGATTGGAGGTGGGGCACAGGGATGATCAGGATGGGATGGCCGACCGCAATCGCGACAGACGAGGTCGGAAGCACAGCGTGAAGACATATGGCCAAACTTCCAACACTTGAAGCACCGCATCGGGGGAGGGATATATGGCTTGACATCACAACGGTACACCATCACCTTGACCTTCTCAGGTAACGTGTCACCCTCGAAGGCCAAGATGAAGGCACCGGTGGTAACTTGACGATCCCTTGGAGCCCGGTGGACACGCCGGACGAAATGGACACCGCGGCACTCCAAGTTGGCGCGCAGCTCGTCATCGGACTGTAAAAGGAGATCGCTGTGGAAGATAATGCCCTGGACCATATTCAGACTTTTATGGGGCGTGATAGTGACGGAGACATCCCCCAGCTTAGTACAAGCGAGCAAGGCCCGCGACTGGGCGGAGGATGCCGTTTTTATCAACACCGATCCGGACCGCATCTTGGACAAGCCCTCCACCTCCCTAAACTTGTCCTCTAAATGCTCTACAAAGAACTGAGGCTTCACGGATATAGATTCCCCATCAGCTCTGGTACAGACAAGATATCTGGGCGAATACGTCTCACTTTCATTCAATGCCTTTCGTTCCTCCCATGGTGTGGCGAGGGAGGGGAACGATTTGGGGTCATAAACGTTACCTTTAAAATGGGCCCTCGAACGCTTAGAGACTGCTGGTGGCTGGCCACCAGCAAGAGAAGATGTGCCACGCTTCATTGCGTGTCATCCACCCTGATGCCACCTACTCCGACCAAGGGCCCTCCCCACGGGCGCCACCCAGCCGCAGCAATAGCCACCTGGCAGGACGGCCATTGCCGGGAGTCCCGATGCCCCAGGGAGATGGGCATCTACTCCTTGGCATACGTGGGGAGTCAATGGCGCAGGCATCAGTAGAGCGATCCCTGTGTTGTCAGGGGGCTACAACCAAGAGGGTACATGGCGGCCCCACAACGGACTGGCTACCGTGCTGGATGTTAGGTGACATGTGGTCCATGGTCGCCGTCAGTGCAGAAAATGGCCCTGCACAGTGTTTGGCAGAAAGTGTACGCAGGAGCGTATCCATGCCCAAGCGATGGAGAGTGGGCAGGACTGCAATGCAACGACGAATAAGATGGCGAAAGTTCTGAACACAACATGGACACAAGGCACCAAGTAAGGCGCCCTTCCCCAATCGGCTCGCTCTTCGGAAAAATTTTGAGATATGGAGGTCAAACCCGACAGGGGACCATCACATAATGCCGAAACGTTTGAGACTCCTTTTAGTCACCTCTTACGACAGGCAGGAATACGGCGGGCCTATTCTAACCCCCGAACCCGCAGGGGGGCAAGAAAGAGATTGAGTCAGGATAACCATATGACAAAAGTGTAACCTTTCGGGACATGAGGAACCTTATATGGAAATACTAACCACATTATGACAGATATGTAATCAAAGGGCACATACAGCTTGCCAATGGAACAAAAATGTATGGATAACATGTGGGCAGGTGTCTGGATACCATAAACTTAACGGTGGGGAAATAAAAATTGGAATAAGCAAAACGTCTGCCAAATTCCATGAAAATGATTATATGGAACTCCATAGCCCATACAGAAGGAATACATGGAGAAAAGTATTAGACACCTAACCAAAAAATTAATTTAATACAATACTTTTGTTTACGTATGAATGAATAAATAAATCTGACTGCAGCAGTATAAAAGGAACAACAGTGCATACCCTGATCAGGGATGAAACAAATGAAGTGCCAACATAGATATACCTCTGATTTAATTTGAGGCAAGTAGATTTGCCATTTGTTGGGTTATCTGAATACTTCTTTATACAGCATGGAGTTTTTAACATGCCATTTCCCGACCTGAAGGGGAAATGGTGGCGATAAGTTATTATTCAAGTTGAATTTTAATAAAGCAAGGATTTTACTTAATTTGTATTCTGACCCCATGGACAACCTCACAATGGGAATAAGTTCTTGGCACCTGGAATCCATTGGAATGTGGCTTTGCCTGCCCATCTGAAGTTGACTGGTTTCGTTTTTCCCTCATACCGCGAGCATGTTTCATGCAATGTGTTGTGGTTGGAGCTTACCAGTATGATTTGAGGGTTAGAGATTTTCCCCAAGACATCATGTTTTTTCCAGCTCTTTTCAAATTGGAAATAAACTTGGGAGGCGTCCTGGGATGAAGGAGCACTTTTCAGAGGAAAGGTGTAAAACAGAAAAAGGGGATGGCCAATGAGAATACTTGCATTTCACTCCTGAAGTGTATTAGGCAAGTGTCTCTCTTTCACTAACCATCAGCTCCACAATCTAATACAAAACCTGTTGCTAATCAGTTACATGTGCATCCATTAAGTTGCATGCATACACAACACCCAACTATAAAACTGAAAATCAGTAACCACAATTCTATCAATGGGAACATATTTGTCAATTCTTTTAAGCTTCCATACTGGTAGAACAACTTTATTGATCAATGAGGCTAACTCACTCCTAACTTGAAACAGGTAACACAACCAATATCATCAGCTCACATTGTCTGTGACTAGCCTTCTACAATCAAGAGGCTGCAGATTGTTTCATGCATTCCGTGAGCTATCGACAACTCCTGAAACACTTTTTTTCTGCGTTGTGATATATGTAACAGGATATACTTCCCCAACATTCAGTAAGTATATAAAATGGGACATGGGGTATGAGCATCCTATATACAACAGGAGTTGGAGTAACTTCAGAAAGCTTAGGTGTTACATGTAACATTTACTTTGCTAATTAGTGCTGTGTTATAGTGCATAGGAAAATTTTTTTCCCCTAATCCACACATTTATTTATGTGAAGAGCACTACATTTTAATACAGTTCCTTAAGTATCAAACTTTCAATCAACATTTTCACAATTCATATGTCCTGTACAACTGAAGCTTGCATGATGACCAGAGCTTGTGTCATAAAAAAAAAATCTTCTTTAATCTAGCACATACTACTATAGTATGTGTTATAGGTAGTTTTTTTATTTTTTAGAGTCACAGACTTTTAATTTTTACCTGCCAATGTCTATATATGAGTCTCCATATGTAGGATAAATTTAGGATGACAATGTGAAAGAAAATCAGAGTATTGGAAAGAAAACTCATTTCAACTGGATTATCTCTGAAACTAATTTGTGGAATTAAAATCTTCGCTGCCTATGACGCAAATGGAAATCAGGTATCAAATAGCCGACCATGGTCTTCCTCAAGTAGCCACACTCAGCTTTCTCCTATACACAGTGTATAAACGAGACCTAGAAGAATGTTTCTATTATTTTTATTTATTTACATGTCAAGTTCCTTAGGACCAAATTGAGGAGCAAATCTCCAAAGACAGCACATGTGTCAGTACATGAAATTACAACATAAAAGTAATAACACATAAAAATAAAATGTTTATGAACCCAAAAAAAGTCAAGCCATAAGTTTAAGTAGAGGCAATCAACAATACAACAAGAATCAGCTTAATTTTTCAAGGAACTCCTCGACAGAATAGGAGTGGCCCATGAGGAAACTCTTCAGTTTCAATTTGAAAGAGTGTGGATTACTGCTAAGATTTTTGAATTCGTGAACTTACGCCACTTATTGCCCAAACCGCCCGTTTCTGCCCCAAAAATACTCTTTTAGAATGGGAAGTGTTACCCCAAAATATAATACCATACGACATAAGCGAATGAAAATATGCAAAGTAGACTAATTTCTGTGTCGAACAATCACTCACTTCAGATACCATTCTAATAGTAAAAATGGCAGCATTAAGTCTTTAAGCAAGCTCCTGAACATGAGCTTTCCACGACAGTTTACTATCTATCTGAACACCTAGAAATTTGAACTGTTTAGTTTCACTTATTATATGCCCATTCTGTGAAATTAAAACGTCAGGTTTTATTGAATTGTTTGTTATAAACTGTAAAAATTGAGTCTTACTGTGATGTAGCATTAGTTTATTTTCTACAAGCCATGAACTTATGTCATGAACTGCACTATTTGAAAACGAGCCAATGTTGCACACAACATCGGTTACTACCAAGCTAGTGTCATTACCAGACATAAATATTTTAGAGTTACCTGTAATACTAGAGGGCATATCATGTATATAAATAAGGAACAGGAGTAGCCACAAAACTGATCCCTGAGGCACCCCCCCCCCCCCATCCCCCTCCAACAATTTGACCGTATCCCACTCACACCCCACATCACAGCCATTCTCAACACTGTGAATAATGACCTTTTGCTGTCTGTTGCTAAAGTAAAAGGTGAATCAACTGTGAGCTACTCCCCGTACTCTGTAATAGTCTAACTTCTGGAGCAATATTTTTGTGGACAACATGATCAAATGTTTTAGTTAAATCAAGAATTACACCTAGTGTTCAAAACCTTTTGTTTAACCCATCCAGTACCTCACAGAGAAAAGAGAATATAGCATTTTCAGTTGTTAAACAACTTATAAAATTGAACTGTACATTTGATAGCAAATCATGTGATATAAAATGATTAATTATCCTTACATACACAGTCTTTTCAATAACTTCAGCAAACACTGATGGCATAGAAATAGGTATAAAACTGTCTACATTGTCCATTTCTCCCTTTTTATAAAGCGGCTTTACTACTGATTACTTTCATTGTTCAGGAAACTGACCATTCCTGAAGGAAAAATTACAAATATGGCTAAATACAGGACTAATGTGCGCAAAACAGTACTTTATTATTCTGCTAGGCATGCCATTATATCCAAGGGTATGTACCTCATAATTCACTGATGATCTTTACCTGTATCTGACAGTTTATTCCTTTGAAACAGCAGAGGAAATTATGGCTCATGCTGTATCAAACATTAGAATTTGCCTGGAAGAGAACGTTCTGGAGATAACACTTGAAAACACCATCAATATTTTTCATGGGAAGAATAATTCCACACTACTTGAAAAGCATGAGGGCTGGTGGAATAAATATGCTATTCAGGAGTAAAGCTAAGTTACTAGGCATGGGAATTGACTCGAGACTAACGTGCATGATGATGATGATGATGATGATAATGATGATGATGACAATGATGATGGTGATGATTGGTTTGTGGGGCACTCAACTGTGCGGTTATCAGTGCCCATACAAATTCCCAACCTTTGCTCAGTCCAATCTCGCCACCTTCACGAATGATGATGAAATGATGAGGGCAACACAAAATAATGTGGAGACCTCACATAAATGCTACCACAACTAAGACAAAAATAAAGATGAGTGAACTGAGATATGTGGCTGGCACATGGTGGGGAGCTCCTTTAAAAATTCTGTTCAACCTGTATAGGACTCTTTGTGAGGTGAGTCTTGGATTACGGATGCACATTTTACACTGAAGACCCAAAGAAACTGGTACACCTGCCTAATATTGTGTAGGGGCCCTGCAAGCACGCAGAATTGCTGCGACACGATGCGACATGGACTCAACTAATGTCTGAAGTAATTCTGGAGGGAACTGACACCATGAATCCTGCAGGGCTGTCCATAAATCCCCAAGAGTACAAGGGGGTGGAGATCTCTTCTGAACAGCACATTGCAAGGCATCACCAATAAAATCAATAATGTTCATGTCTGAGGAGTTTTGTGGCCAGCAGGAGTGCTTAAACTTAGAAGACTGTTCCTGGAGCCACTCTGTAGCAATTCTGGATGTGTGGGGTGTCGCACTGCCCTGCTGGAATTGCCCAAGTCCATAGGAATGCACAAGGGACATGAATGGATGCAGGTAATCAGACAGGATGATTATGTATCACAGTCGTATCTAGATGTATCAGGGGTCCCTTATCACTCCAAATGCACACGCCCCGCAGCATCACAGAGCTTCTACCAGCTTGAACAGTTCTCTGTTGACATACAGGGTCCACCCGTACACATCCATCCACTCATTAAAATTTGAAACGAGACTCATCCAAAGACTCATCCGACCATGCACCATGTTTCCAGTCATCAACAGTCCAACGTGGGTGTCGGCGTGTCTAGGCGAAGTGTAAAGCTTTGTGTCATGCAGTCACAATGGTACATGAGTGGGCCTTTGGCTCCAAAAGCCCATATCAATTGTATTTCATTGAATGGTTCGCACGCTGACACTTTTTGATGGTTCAGCATTGAAATCTGCAGCAATCTGTGGAGCGGTTGCACTTCTGTCACACTGAATGATTCTCTTCACTCATCAATGGTCCCATTATTGCAGGATGTTTTTCTGGCCACTGTGATGTCAGAGATTTGATGTTTTACCCGATTCTTGATATTCACGGTACATTTGTGAAATGGTCATATGAGAAAATCCCCACTTTGTCACTACATCGGAGATGCTGTGTCCCATTAGTCATGCGCCTACTATAACACCACGTTCAAACTCACTTAAATCTTGATAACCTGCCACTGTAGCAGCAATAACTGATCTAACAACTGTGTCAGACACTTGTTGTCTTGTATAGGCACTGCCGACTGCAGCACCATATTCTGCCTGCTTATGTATCTCTGTATTTGAATACACATCCTATACTAGTTTCTTTGGCAGTTTAGTGTATCATGATGAGGTAAAGAAATTTGAAATCAAAGTTAACAAAACTTCAATATTGTTTTATTCAAATACGCACTGGAGCTAAGGTATCCACACCTATGAATGCTCTCTTTTTGAGGCAAGAGATCCACCACACAGTAACAGAAAGGAAAAAATTGTGAATTTATTAATTTTGAAATGTGCCCCACAGATACGCTAATGAAATATACATTGACATGGTAGCAGAGTTATCTTAAATACCTTAAGTATAATCTACTCCCATATGTACTGCTTCCCCTACAAGAAAGTGAGATATGCAACCTGCCTGGCCACTTGACTGAATGACATGTGAGTGGCATGATAGATATTCTGTAAAGGGGATGCAGATTACAGGAAGAACCGAGAACCCAGGGCACAGTACCCATTCTACTTAGCAGCAGGTATGTGGAGCTGTCCGAAACTTACAGTGAATCTAAGCCTGTGAAACATATTAAGTGTTTACCAAAGAGCAGGATGTATGAGATGGGTGGTGGTAGTGGTAAATATAAAGTGACTGAATTACGTCATTATTAA
This sequence comes from Schistocerca nitens, assembly GCF_023898315.1. Taxonomy (NCBI): domain Eukaryota; kingdom Metazoa; phylum Arthropoda; class Insecta; order Orthoptera; family Acrididae; genus Schistocerca; species Schistocerca nitens. The sequence continues at coordinate 698,203,595 of NC_064616.1, read as the reverse complement.
TCCCTCAATCATATCCTGATGTCTAAAGATATGGGTGCGAGACAATTTTATTGTCCCTCTCTTTGTCAAATAGTAATAGAAAAATCACAAGTTTTGTACTCGGTACATGAATGGCTAACTAAACTACTAAAATTCAAACGTCAAAATTTTATATCAATGCCTAGCAGTTAAAATGCCAACCTAATATATATAGTTAGTATCTTAGGTTTAAAGATATTTTGTCATCCATGGCAAGTTCGGGTGGGAAGAATGTATTGGGTGGTGCCTACAGGCTAAATTGGTGACTAGGGGCCCACCCTCCCACTTCTGTCCCCTAAGCCGACAAATAACGGTGTTGTCTTTCAGTCTTGTAATATCCACTTCTTTGTAGAAGGTGTAGGATAAGGTTTATAGCTGTTTCATCATCTGTTAGAATCTCTGACATGTGGTGTCCCATGTCCATTTGATGTTGCAGTTTCAAGGATGTGTCGAATTGTTAATGTTTCACCACAAGCATGGAGGATATTGTTCTCATTATAGAAGAAACTCATGAGTTATTTTGGTATGTCAAATTCTGAGACGGCATAAGGCAATAAGTTTCTTTATTGAGTTACATAGCGAAGTCTGCTAGGCCTTGGTGGTATGTTTGATGGTCTGTTGTGTGTATTATCTTGCCATTTGTCTATCCATTTCTTCAGGATGTAGTGTCAAAGGACACACAGTTGCTCATGAGTGGCAGAGGTTAGTGGATGTTTTGGATAGTACTTGTCTACTGTTGTCAAAGCACTCAAGCAGTCACTGCATATAATGAAATTCTGTCACGGGAAAGTTATTATGTTTGTTAATGCTCTATGGACAGCTACTAACTCTGCAGTATAAATTCTACATTCTTTTGGTAGAAAACATTTTTGATTCCAGTTGTGCATGTATGCCTAGCAGACTCAAATAATTATCTTTGGAGCCATCTGTGTAAAGCAGATTAAAATGGGGATATGCTTGGATGACACAGCGATAAAAAACAGTAGTTATACTGTCTCTGGCATTTCACCATAGGTTGACCCTTACTGCTGATTGGAGCACATGGCATGGAGGTGTTTGCAAGAGAGAGTATTGTGTACAGCTAACTGGAGGAAACTGAGGTTCTTGTTGGAAGTCTTCTAGTCATACTGCTGTTGGCCACCCTTTTCAACATCAGTTCATGAGTAAGGCGATGGCTGGATTTTAGAATAAAATGGGATGACTAGGGTCTTTTGGCATTTGATTAATCATGATTACATAGTTAAACATAGTTCTGTGATGGTATTCCCACTTCTATATGAAGGCTGTTGACTGGGCTCATTTGGAAAGCTACAATTGCCAAACGGACTCCATTGCGGTGGACAGGATCTAATATTTCTATGACAGAGGGTGCTGCTAACCCATAGCAATGCTTCATGGTCCAAAGGAAATAAAACAAGTCCTTTATAAAATACTGAGACAATAGTTCAATTTGCATGTAAGGAACTGTTACTGACGGAACACTGTACCTAGTTCCTTCCTGCAGGAAGTCGTTATTTGTCATACATGTGGAACTCATGTAGTTTTATGATAAAAAAAGGAGTCCTAGAAAATGATATTGGTCCAAGACTTCTGGCGGTTGGGTTTTAAGGTATAATTCTGGATGAGGATGGGCAGATATATTCTACAGAAGTGCACAAGTGAGAAATCGTACCCATGGCTTTGAGCCCATTTTTTGTGCCTTTCATATAGCTGTCTGTAGCTGGCATTCTACTGTACCTAATGATAAAGAACTATAATGTTAACAAAGATCATCAACTTGTAATGCTGGAGTGACTGTATGTCCCATCATGTCTACTATGCCATTTATTGCAACTGAAAACAGAGTGGCACTTGAAAATGATCACCGTGGGACTATTTTCCTGCATGTAGTGGTTACTGTGGGTCGTGCCCACCCAACTCTCAACGGTCTGAGTGGTAAACATTTTTGTATGAAGCCAATCAAATTTCCTTGAAAACTCCATCCATACAGAGTTGATAAATGAGATGCCACCAAGTTGTATTGGATGCCTTGTGCAAATAATAATAATAAAAAAAAGCTACTGGGAGCAAATTTCAGTGCTGCACAAAGGTCTCTCAGATCATGAACTTAGATCATAAGAGATGGTCACTTGGGGGTTGAGATCTTGAGAATTCACATTAAAATCGAGGAAGGACATTTCTAGATTCCAAACACCAATAGTAACATGCATTAACTGTCTTTTCTAATAATTTACCCAAGTTCCTTATTAGACTGATCGACCTGTAGTGCTTTCTATTTTTTGGATCTCGTTCTGGCTTTGGTATAAGTAATGAGACACTCACTCTCCATTGTGACAGAATTTCATCATTTTGCTAAATCTTATTAAAAAAATTTGAGAATAGAATTTTTACTATTATCACCATGATGTTAACGCATTTTTTCTGGATGTTGTCTGGTCCTGGGGATGTATTCCTTAGATTCTGACATTTCTGCATAATATATTATAAATAGTTTTGCAATGTCAGAGGAAGTGGTGTTAATTTCCTCTTCATCAAGGATTCCCTGTGTTCTATTAGTGGCTTGAAATCCACTAACTCGCTGTAGTTTGGACCACCCTTGTGAACCTGGGTTGTGTACTGTCACTGAATAAACACTGTTTCCCTACATTCATTCTTCTTTTGTTTCACTAAGTAAAATGTGTTTGGCTTTGATCTTTTGAATAAAATTAAATTTCCAGTAGAGGGGTGTCTATGTCAATGTAGAGAGAGCACTTTGTCATTCTCCGATGGCATCTGCAATCTCTCTGCACCACCATGAAACACATTTCTGCGTAGGAGAATGTGAAGATAATGGTAATAGTGTTCACAGCTTGGATGATTATTTCTGTTGCATTTTCTACTATTTCGTCGATCATCGTCTGTGTATTTATTACAACTGCACTTCAGTGGTGAAAGCATTCCAATTGGTTCTTCACAGTGACCAACAGGATCTGTGTCTTGTAAATTTGTGACAGATACAATAGTCACATAATAGTAATTATTGCAAAGGTTATTGCAAATGCTCCACTGTGAGGTTAGGATTGCAGATTGTCAAATCTATTGCATAATAGGAGCGATGGGTGGTGCTGAATGTGTTAGGGCTCCCAAATTACTTAGGCAGAGATGAATGTCTGAGAATAATCTCTCTAGTAGTTATCCCCTACAAGTCATCTCACTGCCCTATATGTGATTATGGGCATTAAAATCTTCCAATAAAATGAAAGACACAAGTAGCTGTGATTATGTCTTCCATTTCTCTGTAGCCAATATCTAGGTCAGGGGGAAAGTAGGTATTACAAATTGTCAGCATTATGCTCAGTTGTACTCTAATGGAAATTGCATGCAGTACTCATAGGTATTGGCTCAGAGAAGGTGTCCGATTTGACTAACACGTAACGACACCCTGAGATGTTCATTCCGTGTTCATCCTACGTTTGTCATATACATTATATATCTTCTACATGTAAGAAGCTGGCTTCCGCAAATCTTTATTCTTGTGTTGCTATATACACTGAGGGTAGTTTGTGATTAAGTGTCGAATTTCTTCCAGATGGTGACAGTAGCCACTGCAATTCCATTGTGAAATCACTAAAAAATGCCAGTATGGCCATTAAAGCGAAAGATGATATACACTAATCTGCAGAATGTTTCAATGTCTTCTGCGATGTTGGCGTGGTGTCTACAAAGTCTTCTGCCGTCGAGCAGCATTCCAGTTCCATCAGAACCAACTAATTACTTCTTTGGTTTGTTTGTTTACCCCTTTGTTTCTTCTTCATCTCTTTTTGTTGTATTAAAATGTGTATCTTTCAGATTGTAGATCTGGGTAAAAAGAAAATCGGACAGTTCTTTGACTCTTGATGTCTTAGTCTCTCTTAACCACTGACTAGTGTCTGATGTACATCAATCATATTTTGAGAGAAAGAAGGTGTGGAACGGGTCGTCCTCTCTTGTGCTGTCTGAGGGACATGAAGCATCACCTGCTGTATCCCCTGCAAGGGTTTTCTCGGCTCTGTAAAATTTTAAATCAAGAGCGATGGAGATTTCTCTTGCACAAAATTTGTTGTTTTGGTTGTATATTCTTGGTTTATAGCAAGTGGTATATATTGTTTTGAAAAAGTTGAGGAAGTTTGGGTGGTAGCCTTGACTTTGGCATAACTGGTCATCATCTCAAATGAATGCATGTGTTCATATTTTTAACAGAAGGTATTTTAATTCTGTCTTTGCATCAACAAGAAAATGCATGTTTTTGTCACCAAACACATTTTGTTTTACTGAAACAAAACATCACCAGTGATCTGCAGTGAATAACTTTTACACATCAGCTTTCTTCCTAGATAAAAAAAAAAAATAATAATAATAAAAAAACAGCTTGTTACAAAAGATGACAATTTTGTCCTCACTTCAAGATATGACAGGTAGTCCATCAGTCTATATTCTTATACTTTTGTTTTCCTTTTAAATACTGGGTAAGCTGGTGAACTTGGTGGAAGGTGTTCTGCATAGTTTACACAGAAAAGTGATAGTTTGCAAGGGTGACCTTCATGAAGCAACCTTCCACAGTTTTTGCATTTTGGGTGTACCGTGGAGTGGGATAATATGTCCAAAATGTATAGAAAACATCTCGTGGGTGGTGAGATGTAATGTGTCACATCATACCTATAAACATGACTAACTTTTTCTGAGAGGACATGTCCTTCAAAAGCTAAGATGAAAGTGCCTGTACCTATCCAGTTATCTGTTGGCCCTTTTTATACATGTTGGACAAAACGTATATCCTGCCATGCTAGATTAGTTCATCCTCATGTGTGTGTGGAGTGTAAGTTCTCTGTGCAAGATAATGCCTCATACCATACTCAAAGTTTTATGTGGAGTAATAGTTACAGATAGGTCACCAAGTCTTTCATATGCCTGAAGTGCTTAGGAGTGTGCAGTAAAGGAGGCATTAATCAATACTGACTCGTTTAACATTTTTCCAGTGCATTTACTTTCCACTGCGTCTTTAGTCTATGAAAAATATTGGATGTTTCATTCTGTCTTCTAGCTTGTCCCTCTTCCCACAGGGTAGCCAGTGTAGAGAAAGCTGGATTGTAACTGTCTGCATTGAAATACTGATATCTATTTTTTGAGACAGCCAGATCAATATGACTAATGAGTTCATTTCGTCTCATTCCTTTCATGTGCGAAACATCTGCCATAATGCCACCTAATTCAATCAAGGGGTCTCCCCACTGGCACTATACAACTGCAGCAGAGGTCATCTGGCAAGACAGCCATTGCTGGGAGTCCTGATGCCACAGGGAGATGGGCATCTACTGCTTAGCATACACAGGGAGCTAGCAGCTCAGGCTTCAGAAGTGCGATTCCTGTGTTGGCAGGGGGCTCTACCGAAAGGGTATATAAAGACCCTATCACATTGAATTGGCTACCCCAGTGCCTTTTAAGTGTATACAGGCTGTCCAGTAAAGGGATCCCTGATTTCAAAATTAAAAATATATAAAACAAAGATTGACAAATTATTTCTGCAAACAGTATGTTTATTGTGAAAGCTGTAAGAATTTTATACACAAGTTTCCCAATAGTTCGAAAATCTGCAAAACAGATGGAACTGTAATTGCAATGTAGTGCCTATAAATAGTGTGCTGCAGCACACTGTGACCAGTTACACCACTGAAATGTGAAAGGAGGTTAGCATACCAAACGAAGAGATTGAAATCATGTTTTCCATTGAACAATGTGTTTTTCGGGTACTAGAATACCACAGGTTTTATCACAGTCCTACAGCAACAAGGTGCAGTTCCCAAACAGGATTTGACGCAAAAACCATTTGCAAGCTCTTTGCCAAATTCCAATGGGCAGGCAGCATGGCTGACGGTCTAGTGGGGAATGTAGGCCCCAGGCAAACTGTAGTCATTCCTGAAAATGCCGCCATGATTTCTGAAATTACTCAGCAAAATCCAAGGAAATCTGTAGAAAGAATTGCAGCAGAGATTGGTTTGAAGCATTCCAACATGCAGAAAACACTGAGACAGAGCCTACACATTTCCAATCAAAATCCAAAGCCAACTGGACGAGCATATGTGTGTGTGTGTATGTGTGTGTTTTTTGTCTAATTCCAATAAAGACCTTGTTGGCTGCAAGCTTACTTTCTGTGCCTAGCTGTGACTCAGCATCTCCACTACATGGTGAGTAGCAACTATGCTTTTCATAATATTCTGCTATTTATGGCACACCTAATCAAAGATCAGCATCTTTGACTGGATACTATTGACAGAAGAGACAGCATTCAGCTTGCTTCATGAGCAGTACAAGTATGAGACAATGACTGTACGATTCCAATCACCACCTAGCCCCTTCTAGAAGCCAGTGAATTCTGGAATGATGGGACTGTAAGATCAAAAACTTCTCATTTCTCTGGATGACACAACAGTAATATGTGGGTCTTCTGTCAGCCAATCTATTATGTTGTCTTGAGAAACTGTGGGGCAATTAGAAGTGCACAACCTCAAATTACAAATACACAAATGTTAAGTTTCTCCTGAAAGAAGAAACCTATTTAGGACACACAACTTCAAAAACAAGATTAAAGCAGAACTAAGCAAAAGTAATTGTAATTCAAAATCATCCTCAATCCAATAAGATCAGCAGTTTTTCATGCGTAGTCAGGTATTACAGATATTTCAGCAGTAAAGTCAGCAAAATGGCATGCCCCCTAAACAAACTTTTAAAAATAGGATATTTGAATATCCCCAAGAGATCCCAAGAAGACATACAAAGTGAAGGTCTGCAAATTGGGAATTTTGCTCAGCCACAATCGCTCTATCACACTGCAGCCAGACAAGGTGTGCACGAGTATGAATGCTCGGAGCACACAGGTTGTGGTCAAATGAGAGACTACAGGGAGCGCAGTGGGAACCCAGTCTGGCAAGCTCGCCATGCTGCTGTTGTGACCATTATAGTCTGTGTGTCTGCAGGCTGATGTTGCTTTTGACATACTCCCATCAACTGATGGAACTACACTCAGATCAATTTAGTAAATGTATATTCCTGGATGGTAGTGTCTAATAGTGATATCCTTATGATCAATAAATGAATAGCTGCATTATACAATGATGAAAACTGGAAACCGTTTACAGTTTCACAAGAAAACTAGGTATCTACCAACTTACGTAATGATAGTTGTTCTTGGAATGAAAAATCACAAAGCTGTTTTTTATAACACCATCTGCTTTATTGATTGAAATGTGCATATCTGAATTTTACCACCTAAGGAATTAGAAATCAAATATAAACAAAACTGTCTCCAAAATTATTCTGATGCTGAGTAAGTATTTAAGAAGACCAAACATCAAATATCATCAACCTCCTATTCACCACCCAAGACAGAAGCAGTGTATCCAATCTGTTTACATATAATACAGTAAACTCTGTGAAAGTGTAAGGTAGTGCTCAAATGTTTGCGTAGTGTGTCTCTGATGCAGAACATGGGAACCAGCTTGGAATTCACTAGTGGGATGTGGGGAACTGCCTAACAACCACATGCAGACTGGCTGGCACACCAGCCCACCATCAGTAATCTGCTGGGCAGATATAATCCATAGCTTGCAAACCTCCCCATCCTGGAAGAGGTCACATTACCAAGTGCATCTACCCAGTTGGGGATTCTCTATTATCATCATAATTACAATGAATTGCCAGAATATCACTGACTCATTTTGGATGAACTCTGCTTTGTGTTCTGAGATAAGAATTCCTGCTGACTGCTATTTCTTTCACAAGGCAGATTTGTTTGTGAAAGAGGCTACTGCTATGCTTCCACTTTTCAAGTACTTTGTAATTGTCACCAACATCCATTCGCGTTAAATACAAGTCAACCTCTGCAGTAGTTTGAGCATAATGTGGTGCACAGTCTAGTCACTCTGAAAACAGAGCCTTCATTTTTTGGCTGGTGAGCATGACTAACATTCTTCAACGGACCTAACATAAAAACAGAGTAAAATATTTTTTGTAAATTTGTCCTAGCTTATCTGGAACTGTTATTTCATCATAAATTTGATGCACAGTATTTAATGTCTCATCTCTATCATAGAAGGTCATCATTCTTCATAACCTGAAGGGCAGCCACAGTAATGTTGCTATTCTGTGCACCATCTGAAAATGTAGAGTTTTTCCTTCGAGATAGAGACAGCCCTTTTTCCGCACTCATCATATCTACAGTTAAAAGACAATAATGGGACAGTTGGACTTTACTGATAAAAACCAGTGACACCGAAACCGGCACTTTGCAGTTAAATACAATTTTCATTTGCTGGACACGCAGCATGCATTAAACAAGAAACCTGGGTCTACAGTAATTTAAATGTACCTCTGTATCGTTAGGTTAGGTGTTGCAATGACCTTTCAGTTTACGCACAGGTAACAAAACAAACTGAGCTGTAGGATACTTCTAGCCTTCAAGCACTTCGTGTTGCATCTTTGAAAGGCTTTGTAACATTGTTGTAGTAACCAGTAAGTTTTTCAGTGACTCCCACTTCTGCATGCATTTCCATGGTGTTATCATACTACCTAACTAAACAGTAACACTCTAAACAAGCAGTTCCACCTAGTACCCATTTCTTGTTTGTTTTTCTTTCTTTCTTTTCTTTTCTTCTCTCTTTTGTATCGCATTCACGTTGCCAGTTTTCTCTATAAAACAGACAATTCCCCTGGCCGCATAAACTGTGGAATGTACCACTGCAACCTCATTTTTCAAATAATAATTAAAAATGTATTTCAGGACTGCATTCAAAACATGCATAATGCATGCATAAGCTGAAAGGACTGCAATGCCTTGCATATAATAGCACCTTCATGACAAATGAAATCTTATTAAGATGCTGGGGATTTAATTCTAAGATAAATGTTCCCTCAACACAGTTCTTCATAAATTCTCCAGATTTTTTCTTCTCAAAAAAGTGAGCTGTCACCAATACTGTATTTCACAGTGCCTAATCTTATTAAACAAAGTGCACAGCAATAGATAAGTAACAATTTTCTGTTATGTACTGGTCCAGATGTCCACTGTAGATACACACGCATTCGTGCCTATGGGCTGCGCACAACTGTGCATCATACTCACCCTATTTCATCAGCTGGTCTTTCAATGTTTTATGCTACTGGCATACAGGGTTATTACAAATGATTTAAGCGATTTCACAGCTCTACAATAACTTTATTATTTGAGATATTTTCACAATGCTTTGCACACACATACAAAAACTCAAAAAGTTTTTTTAGGCATTCACAAATGTTCGATATGTGCCCCTTTAGTGATTCGGCAGACATCAAGCCGATAATCAAGTTCCTCCCACACTCGGCGCAGCATGTCCCCATCAATGAGTTCGAAAGCATCGTTGATGCGAGTTCGCAGTTCTGGCACGTTTCTTGGTAGAGGAGGTTTAAACACTGAATCTTTCACATAACCCCACAGAAAGAAATCGCATGGGGTAAGTCGGGAGAGTTTGGAGGCCATGACATGAATTGCTTATCATGGTCTCCACCACGACCGATCCATCGGTTTTCCAATCTCCTGTTTAAGAAATGCCGAACATCATGATGGAAGTGCGGTGGAGCACCATCCTGTTGAAAGATGAAGTCGGCGCTGTCGGTCTCCAGTTGTGGCATGAGCCAATTTTCCAGCATGTCCAGATACACGTGTCCTGTAACGTTTTTTTCACAGAAGAAAAAGGGGCCATAAACTTTAAACCGTGAGATTGCACAAAACACGTTAACTTTTGGTGAATTGCGAATTTGCTGCACGAATGCGTGAGGATTCTCTACCGCCCAGATTCGCACATTGTGTCTGTTCACTTCACCATTAAGAAAAAATGTTGCTTCATCACTGAAAACAAGTTTTGCACTGAACACATCCTCTTCCATGAGCTGTTGCAACCACACCGAAAATTCAAAGCGTTTGACTTTGTCATCGGGTGTCAGGGCTTGTAGCAATTGTAAACGGTAAGGCTTCTGCTTTAGCCTTTTCCGTAAGATTTTCCAAACCGTTGGCTGTGGTACGTTTAGCTTCCTGCTTGCTTTATTCGTCGACTTCCGTGGGCTACGCGTGAAACTTGCCCGCATGCGTTCAACCGTTTCTTCGCTCACTGCAGGCCGACCTGTTGATTTCCCCTTACAGAGGCATGCAGAAGTTTTAAACTGCGCATACCATCGCCGAATGGAGTTAGCCGTTGGTGGATCTTTGTTGAACTTCGTCCTGAAGTGTCGTTGCACTGTTATGACTGACTGATGTGAGTGCATTTCAAGCACGACATACGCTTTCTCGGCTCCTGTCGCCATTTTGTCTCACTGTGCTCTCGAGCGCTCTGGCGGCAGAAACCTGAAGTGCGGCTTCAGCCGAACAAAACTTTATGAGTTTTTCTACGTATCTGTAGTGTGTCGTGACCATATGTCAATGAATGGAGCTACAGTGAATTTATGAAATCGCTTCAATCATTTGTAATAGCCCTGTATAATGAGGCAAAATGTTTGAGACTTCCAAATCTCACAATTCTGAACCAGCATTTACATGCTCTGGACAAACTGCGAAATCCACCACCTGATAATGTAAATCAACAAAGGTATCTGGCAAACACTTCTACACACTTTTTAGTTACTGTAACTTTCACTGAAACTGATAATGCTTTACACCTTGTACTCTGTCATGTTCTGCAGACATGTACCTTCAGTTATGCCAAGATGGATTTGTATGACAGGAGAGCAAAGCACCTGCCACAGTAAGTACAGGCCAGCACGATTCCTTTCCTTATCAGTCACTAATGAAAATCTCTCTCAATCTCTGCTATAACAACAGTCTTTTGCACTCAGGACATATTCTTTTGAATTAAGTTTCACTATTACACCATCCTTCGCCTGATGCTCACACACCGCGATTCTGCAGCGGGCGACTGAGTAGTGACTGGGCAACCAGCGTAGACTGTCAGGACATTCGGGTGTGAGACACTCGAATGGGAGAGAAGGAAGTCAAGAGCAGTTGCTCCCCAAGTCCAAAGTGGCTATACTGATGGACTTTAATGGAAAGACATGCATCAAGCAGTTTGTGCGAACACAAGCACCACAGTCAGGCCTCCAATATGAAGCATTAAATTTCAAATCATAATGCCACTGAAACTAGTTTGCCCTCATTTCAGGTAACTTTTATAACCACAAGACAACAAAGTTAATCAGCATTTGGAGCTGTCCTGCATCCAACTGAAAATGATGATAATGAGCATGGTTGCTCAACAGCATCATCATCAGCAGTCTTACAATACGGACTGTCAGCATGACATTTATGGGGAGGGGGGTAGTGAAGACAAAAGCTATCCCCACAGGCAGAGTTGCTTATAATGCATGAAAACTGATTAAAAAAAATGGCAAACTGCTTGGGCAAGATACACATCCAGAGCAAGCTGATCTTCTCTCCCCAGCATTTTAGGGATAGGTCCGACAGTAAAAAAAAAGTTGCAGTAGTATTAGCGAGGATGGTGGGCTTATTTCCAGCCAAACTGAAGGCTGCTCTAATGCCAGTAAATAAAACACACATAGCCAAAGCATGCTTAACAGAAAATGGCACACCACAAACTTCACAGACTGGTGGATCATCCACCCAGAGGAGGAAACTGTGTATTATTGGGCAATGATCTGTGTGCAGTCTGGTAAGCAGCAGTCCCTTCCAAGTCCCACCAAGCCTATGTGACTGCAGTTTGCTGCGTGCCACTTGTAAATGTTTGGTTTTCCAGTGACCCACGATTCTTCTCTCAGATAATGAGATGAAGGCATGCAAGGGAACAGCACACTGAAGCACAACACCATCAATACATGCTCCTCTGACTGCCTTGTCAGCTGTACCATTACTCCGTATCCCTATGTATGCAAGGTACCCAGCAAAAAAACTGCCTCCTTGCCTTGGTATTGGACCTGCTGCAAGGTGACATGGATAATCGGAATCAATCTGTCTACTGGATGCATGCAGCAGACTGCTTGCAGCGCACACAGCATCGGAGCCAATGAGAAACTTTGTACTGACACCTTGAATCCCGTCCAGTGCCATCATAATGCCATATAACTCTGCATCATAATTTGCAAAGTGTTCCAAAAAGTGCACTTTGAAAGCCCTACCAGGGGAAAACAGATGAAAAATGAAGGGCATTTGCTTGCTGGGAGCCATCTGTATAGAAATGATAAAACCTTGGTAAGTACTTACAACTGAAGAAAACAGTTTTGTAAAAATGTAATCTGTAGTACAAGTTTTTTTTTTTGTGCTGTATCAAGCTTAAAATCATGTTGGGCCTCTGAAGGCGCAAAGGTAGCAATTTTTTCCATCCTCGGCTGTGTATTCAGAGGTCTGATATATTCAGACATTTAAGACAGTCAGCAGCATGTATCCTGAAGGATTTGGTCGCATGGGGCCATTTCCTGAACAGATGCTATCAGTTCGGGTGGAATGCGGCACTACAGTATGCATTAATGACTGAGGCAATGCTACAATTTTCTAGGCCTGTTGGGCCATAATGAAGTGCCACTGCCACCACATTCAGAGTGGTGGTTCAACAGCCCCTGCACACAGACTCTGAAATGAGCTGGTCTGTTACACTTCAGCTGATATCTGAATTCACTCATGGTAGACAGCATCCAACAACTTCAGATAGGAAGTATGTGCTGCCCCATAATCCAAAGGGCCATGATCTATTTGTGATCTGACAAATCCCCTATAAAACTGTAGGAGGCAGGACTTATCAGCACCCCACATCTTTCTGCTGAGGCTTTTAAAGTTATTCAATAATTTGAGTCTCTTTGATTGCAGGTCTTTGAGGTGTGGGAGCCAAGTTAATTTAGTGTCAAATAGAAGGCTCAAAAAATGCACATTGTCCTCAAGATTTAATAGATTGTCCTCCATCGTGAGCTCTGGTTAGTTAAAACTTCCAATGAGCAGGGTTAAAATTGACACATATGGTCTTCTCTGGGGAACATAAAACCAGTTTTTTGGAATAAGCTTCCAGCCTCCTGACATTCAGCTGCAGTTGCCTCATTGTTGTCATAATATCAGAGGAAGAGTAAGAGGTTGTGAAATCGTACACATTAACAGGGCTCCTGACTGCAGAGGAGATGCCGCTGATAGCGACTGGAAGCAGCGTGACACTGAGTACTATGCCTTGGGAGACACCATTCTCCTGAACACAGTAGTCATACAGGGTATCACTAATGTGATGTGAAAGCACATCTCCTTGAGGAAGGACTGGATAAGTAGTGGCAGATGTCCACATAGACCCGGCCCTCCCCCCCCCCCCCCCCCATGCGTGAAGTTAGCGAAGAATGTTGTACCATGCGACCACGCCATTTAGGATACACACAACTGACCGTCTCACACATCTGGCTATATCAGATCTCCAAATACTCACGGCCAGGGATGTAACAAATTTCCACCTTGGCATATTCAGAGGCTCACGTGATTTTAAAATGGATGCAGTACAAGAAAACTTGTACTCCAGATTACATTTTAACAAATCTGTGTACCTTGTGATGTTAGCAAAGGATGTTGAACCTCCAAATGGTGTCGTATGCTTTTCCAGGTCAAAAACCATACTAAACATATGGTTTCAGTATAACAAGGACTCCTATATCGTCATCTCCAGTACAATTAAGCTGTAAAGAGCAGGCCAGCAGTGCCTGAAACCACACTAGGAGTGACAAAAGTGACCTTGGGATTCAAGGAGCCTGACAAGACAGCAATTGAACATGTGCTTGAGAGTCTTACCCATACAGCTGGTAAGAACTACACTCCAGAAACTGTTAGAGTTCGTACGATCCTTGCCTGGTTTCCATAACATAATTAATATTGCCTCCTTCCAAGTGGCAGAATACTGTCCTTCAAACAAGATATGACAAACACAGTAGCAGCTTGCCTTTGGTTCCACATAAAAGATCTAGCCCTGGAGCAGCCTCTCTGACTGTGGACACAGCCGATTCCGGAGAACAGAAGACTGTAGACTTCATTACACAAGAAGTAGTGTAGCTGCCTCCTCTCCACAGACCTATGGAACATCTGGAACTCAGGAGTTTGTCCAGATAATGCAGGGATATTAAAAAAGTATTCAGCTGAAACCTAAGTCATGTCTTTAGGCAGACTCGCCAAGACTCCATTTCTCAACCAGGCTGTAAGGGGAGGTTTCGCCCTTGCCTGAAATCTACCTTATTGATTCCCAAACACATACAGTGAAAGTGGACTGATTAATGAAAATTATGAATTTCTTCCAGGGGTTCCTCTTCTATCACTTGCCTCAATAGTGTTCTCACAGGCTTGATGGCATGAAGATATTCTGTAGCTGGATGGGGTTTGAATTTCCACAAAGCTGCATGGCTCCCTATGACTGCCAAGTGACATTCCATCAATGAACAGGCTGTTGTCTGAGGTAGCTGCTAGACTGGGCAATGAAATCGGCAGCAGCTCAGAGAATCATATAGGTGATCTGGTTCACCATCTCCAGGAGACATTCGTGTTGTTTGAAGACTACCTGCTGACTGTATCACAACCAACTTGCCCTTTGAAGAATCCAGCTTTTGGTCTCCTGTCGACCACTGTCTAACTCAGCAGGTGGATCTACACCGGAAAATGGTCACTAGAATGCAAATCTGTGGCAACTTCCCATTGAACTGAGTCTGCAATAACTGGGGAGTAAAAATGAAGGTCAGTGGCTGAAAATGCCTCTTCAGCTGTAGAAAGCTGTGTCATCTGACCAGAGTTAAAATGGCAGATGATCTCTCAATGAGCAACGTGCTCAATAATTCGACCCCTGGGTCATGTAGCTCAACCCCACAGCACATTGTGTGCACTGCAGTCACCCTGAGGAGGAATGGACAGGGGAATACAAAGAAGAGATCTGTCAGTGCATCTGCAGCCTACGGATAGTGAGGTAGAAAATATAAAGGACACACTGTGATCTTTGCTGATGTAAGAACTTGCATTGTAACCACTTGTATGGCTGTGGTAAGGGGGACAGCAGAGAAGTGACATCCGTCATTGACAAAAACAGTCATCCTACCCTTAGCCCTGTCCCCAGTAAGGCTGCCCTTCCTGTGGGGGTGTTAGCCCCTTAATGCAAGCATGTGAGTTTAAAATGTGCAAACAGATGCAGAAAGGCCTCTTGTGGGCCAGGAACTGCAATTTTTCTAAACACAATCAGTATACAGAAATACAGAAGTCCCTGTGGGAGCCACTGATTAGCAATGGCTATACTTGTTCTCCCTCAGCACCAGTGATTTAGAGGTCAAGTGGAACATTAATACCCTCAACAACAATATCACCATCGGAAAGGGAGAGAGTTCACCGATCCAATGGTTTAGCTGCCTCTTTCTTCAATTTTGAGCAACTTCTTGTGTGACTTTTTTCGTACTTATGGAAAGCGATAGTTGTAGAGGGGATGGCTTAGTGGGCCTCTGATGGTAAGCAGTAGTATATGGCTGAGGTTCCAAGACCACAACTGACACCTTTCGAATAGTTTTGGAGTCCCATGTAATTTTCCACCTCAGGTACTCTTACCTGAATCTGCAGCCTGGGCTTATGTGAGGGCATCACACTTGAAGATTGACTTCTTAATGGCTAATGCAGAAGAAGTTGCAAACGTCAGAGGTTGCATAGCTTTGAAAGCTTTTTTAGCTTCACCATAGGGTATGCGTCTCATAACTTTCAACTCCTCACTTTTCCTTTCCTCATAATAAACTCTGCACTTTCTACTCCATACAATATGACAAAGTCAACAAGAGTCGCCCTATTCATGAACTGGGCCAACACAATTTCCACATGTAGTCCTAATGTTACATGCCTTAGTGGTATGACCAAATCTTTGGCATTTAAACCATTGCACTGGGTTGGGAACAAACTGTCAACCTTAAGGCAGATATAGCCTGCAGGAATATGTTCAGCTAATTCTGGAATGTTGAACATTAGAACAAATGTTGCAGTTTCTTCCAATGTGCCATTGACTCTCCTCATAGTTCTGCACTTTCTTGACACCCCAGTTTTTTAATTCTTAATGCAGTTCCACAGATTCCATCTCCATTATATTGCCGCATCTAACCATGCCTTTATAGAAGTTACGGATGTTATACAATTCAGTAGCGCAGTCAACTAAGGTCTTGCATCCTAGAAGTTTAAAATACTTGGTGTGACCTGGTATTTTAAACTAGAAGTGTGCTTTACAAAGTTGTTTAACAATTATAAGGCTCCAGCAATACCCTGTAACCCCTTGTGAGTACAGAAAAGGGAGATGATCTCAGAGATTCCCTCTGCTCTCTTGATTATGATTAAGAGTGTTATGGCAGACTAGTGCTCTGTTACTAAACTGTTTTGTTAGACTGACCATCTGAGCTCCCTTCGTTAAGTAGGGGTACTGATGGTATACACATCCCACCAGGGGTACATAGGAGTTGAGGTCGCTCCAGAGGAATCACGTGAGCTGCTAGGGAAACAAATTTTTATCTATGCAGAGCCCTGCATGCCTGAGCAAGCCTTATACAACTGGGTAGCAGCAGGTGCCCCAGAGGTTGCCCAGTAGAGACTTTTACCTCGACAACCAGTCACCCAATCAGCAAGTAGCATAACCTGAGATTTAGGGTTCTTTTATAGAAGTGTGTGCCTTCCTCACAGTCCAGACAGCGAAGTGGTTCCACTGCTGCACCTAACAATGGTCCCTGAAGTATGCCCAGACTTTATGGTACAAGCAGCCTAGCAGCACCAGTCAGTCCCCAGATTGGGAAACCTGGGGTTGCCATAACTAAACCCAACCACTGCTGGTGGAGCTTGTTGGGAAAGAACAGCCCTCCCTACCCTAAGTTGTGGGACTCTCTTCATCAGGTCCCTTCACATAAGCCTGTCCAGTTGGGTACCCCTACCAGTAGCTATGAGCTATGCTACTGCCGGCGTAGCCCTCAGCATCACTGCGGCATGCGAACTGTCCCACCTGGCACTAAAGGTGCCTATGATAAAGTGGTGTTCCCCAGGAGAGAGATGAAAATGACAAACAACTGTTCACTGCATACATTTCCTGAACCTTAACAAGAATAAGGAACTATACCATCTTATAAAGGAAATGGTCAGTTGGATCGTCAAATATTTTTGATCCTATATTTAGCCAAATATTCACTCTTTACACTGCAGAAAAAACAGTTAGAGTGGATGCACAATATCTATCTCACCTCCTCTACATCTACCAAAATGAAACTGACACTATAGAAAAACAACTACTACAAGAATGCAATGAGAAATCACGTACAAAATTCTTCATGCCATACATGGCAACTACTATGCACTGATGGAGGGCAGAGAACAACTATGCAAGCAACACCAGTTCATAAAAGAGTACACATCCCCTGCTCCCTCAGCACCAAGTACAAGGATGAACTGATGAAGAAGTATCATTAAATTCTAATAGAAGACATCAAAAATCACCTGGATACACAAGTGGCTCTAAAAGTACATTGCACTGAATGGCATGAGAAGATAAAGAAAGCAGCCATTTATGCCCATTCCAACTGTCCAGAACTACTTATTAACAGTTACCACCCACATCCAATTAATGTATTAACTTCAGACATAAACATAAAATCTATATAAGAAAAATATTTGAAACACTTCTCTGTGGACAATCAGATGCTGCCGCACTGTGACAAAAAATGTGTAAATTCCTTCATAGCTTGACATATGGGTAATCAAATCAAGTAATAGACAACTGAACACTGAGTAGTTATTTATGGCTCCCAAGGAGGAACGCCTGGTTATACTACATAAGGGAGCCCAGCAAAATAACATTATGCATGGGGTTGTAAAACTAAATGTCAAAACACTCCGAAGGTTATGGTACTCATGTTTTCTACGAATCTGAACACATGCAATTCCAGGTATGGGGAGGAAGGTGATATGTTGTAATAAGAAGCTCCTGATAAGCAGTAGTTTAACCATTGTTTTTAAATATCAATAATTTGGTTGTTTGGTTGGTTTGGGGAACGGGACCAAACAGCGAGGTCATCGGTCCTATCAGATGAGGGAAGGATTGGGAGGAAGTTGGACGTGCCCTTTCAAAGGAACCATAGCAGCATTTGACTGAAGCGATTTAGAGAAATCACGGAAAACCTAAATCAGGATGGCAGGCCACAGGTTTGAACCATTGTCCTCCCAAAAGTGAGTCCAGTGTGCTAATTTATAAAGAATAATACTCAAATAATTAAGTATTTTAAAATTTGTGATTTATATGGCTCCATACACTTCATTACAATGCTATGTTAAAAACATAATTCCATGAGATTTTATGAAATTTCCCAAGATTTCCCTGATTTCTCCACGTAAAATTTAATTTCCTGAGAATTCTCGGTTTTCCAGATAAATCACTATCCTGTAGGGTCACTCCAAAAGAAATGCAAATCATTTTTTTCAAAAATGCAACCTTTCTTCTACATCTCTGCAATTTACGGAGATCACAGAAACATTCTTTCCACTTGTATTCTTATTTAATTCAACTGTTTTCACAAATTGTGCTGTTGTAGCACTATCATGGTGGGCACTGCACTTTATGTTCATCTGCAGCACTTATCTTTATATAGCTCCTGTGTTGTGAGACAGTGACAAACATTCACAATAAACTGAAGCTGTATGGGGAAGATGTTGTTCATCCCAGTACAGTTAGATGTTGGGCAATCAGATTATCTGGTCAAAGTGGGCATTCCAATACTCGGGGACCTCCCGTGTCGTGGCAGACTGAGCACTGCACCAACTCTGGACAACATACAACATATTCAAACTCTAATTTTGCGTGACAAACACGTAGCAAGTGAGAAAAGGAGAAGAGAATGTGTGCAGCATATTGAGACAGCTGAAGTTGAGAAAGAGTGCACTGGGTGGGTTTTGAAAATGTTGATGGAGGCCCACAAAGAAACACTGAAGAGACAGTGTGCTGTGAACTTTTGGAACAGTACAGGAATTCTGGAGATGACTTTCTTGCAAGGATTGTGAAAGGAGATGATACCTGGTTGAATCCCCTTGAAACAGAGATGAAAAAGCAATTGATGGAATGGCATCGTGCAAACTGGCCACCAACGAAGAAGACATTGAAAAATGTGTATTCAGGAGCGTAAGTGTTGCTTGTAAGGTAATCCTCAAAAAAACTTCATGCTCAAATGTGTTTCATTCAACAACATGGGCAAAAACATGATGTTCTGCTATTGCATGATAATGTCTAGCCACGACAGTGTGAAAACCACCAGTAAAATTACAAAGCTTGGGTGAACGACACTGAAATACCCACCTTACACCCTTGAATTAGTACTGTTTGCTTACCATCTCATCGATAAACTGAAGAAATCCCTTCCCTCCATCTCAACAAGATTTGAAGATGATGACTTCCTTGTGAAGGCTGTTAAACAGTGGCTCAGAGTGCTGATCCTGACTTCTATTGTGCAGGTAATACAGGCCTTAGCTCCACAGTGGTTTAAGGCAGTTGAAAGGGATCAATATTATGTGCAAAATGACATGTTGTCTCTAAAGAACGTATCAACATGTCGTAAATTTCTCAAACATCATCACCTGGATGATTATAAAACATTGTGCATTACTTTTGGAGTGATTCTCCTACACAATCAAAAGGTA
Source organism: Schistocerca nitens (assembly GCF_023898315.1). Classification (NCBI taxonomy): domain Eukaryota; kingdom Metazoa; phylum Arthropoda; class Insecta; order Orthoptera; family Acrididae; genus Schistocerca; species Schistocerca nitens. Next base: position 698,183,893 of record NC_064616.1, on the reverse strand, counting down.
TATGAATGCCCCTGATATTCACACTACCAACTCAATTGATAACAATTATTCTCCAGAACTATGTGCCCTTAGCTCAACACAAAGCAGAAGCAGCCCATCAATTGCCAACCTGACCATCATCGGACAGATGTTGATGCACTAAGAGGTGACCCAACCAAAGAACACAACATTACCACCTAGATCCAACAGAATCACCTTAACACACAGTATATTATCAATGCTATCACCATCATGCTCATACCCAAACAATTAATGCAATATACCCAGTGTTTCAGAAGCAGCACAAACCACTGCTATCCCACAATAATCCACATACAGAATTATACAGACAGAAGACTGCCTACCAAGCTGACTACAGATCTACCAATTACATTCAACAGTAGAGAACTGTGGATGACATACACTAATCAGCCGCCACATCAGCTGTGTCGGATGCTTGAACAACAAGAAATTGAGCAAATGAACTGCTGATGACCATACATACTGTATTTACATCTTGATAACAGAAGATTTAGTATTTTAAACAATTTAGTAAACAAAACTGTAAGTACTTTACAAGAAGTAAGTGCTAATGTCTAATCATTTAATTACAATTCTCTGGCAAGTAACGGTTTCTACTCAAATTACATCATGCTGTGTTCTGCCTACCCATAGGTAAGTATGTATTATGTTGGCTACCTAAGCTAGTGAGGGAAATGTGTTTTTTTATATAACTTGTAAAAAAGAGAATTCAATATACAGGCTTCCGAGTATTTGTTCTTTACTGTCAGCCTTCAAAACTGAGTATAAGAAAACTATTGCTTTTCAGATGCAGCTGCATTCAAAAGATTGGTGACCTTGCCCATGTAAATTTCATAAGCACAATGCTCTGGAGTGTAGGATCTGGTACGTATCCCAGTTTGGGGTCAAAAGGAAAGGTCTCAACAGTATCCATAGTTGAGAAGAAGGACTATGCTACAGTGGAGAGAATGTGTCAGATAGGGAACAGTGTGGGTACATTTCTGATAACAGACACATATGAACCAATAGAGAGTAACTCCAAAGACTTTCTGTAAGTCCTTGGGGTGACTCTGGGAGGAGTGAAGGTGAAGTGGGTATAGCCCAAAAGCAAACCTGGAGTGGATCCTTTAAGACAATTAGAAGATATACCACATCTCTCAGCAACTCCTGCATCTACTCTGCTTCTAAATATATTAGGAGTGCCTCTTATTTGGACTCAACCAGCAAGGGTGAGTGGGTGATTAGACACTCAGTATGTTCATATCTACACTACATATCTACATCTACATAGATACTCCCCAAGCCACCGTACGATGCATGGTGGAGGGTACTTTGTACCATGGCAGTCAGCTTCAAATGCCGGTTATCTAAATTTTCTCATTAGTGTTTCTCAAAAAGAAAGTCGCCTTCCCTCCAGGGCTTCCTATTTGAGTTCCTGAAGCATCTCTGTAACACTTACGTGTTGTTCAAACCTACCAGTTACAAATCTAGCAGCCCATCTCTGAATTGCTTCGATGTCTTCCTTCAGTCCAACCTGGTACAGATCCAAAATACTCTAGCAGTTCTCAAGAATAGGTCACACCAGCATCCTATATGTAGTCTTTACATATGAACCACCCTTTCCCAAAATTCTCCCAATAAACAAAAGTCGACCATTCGTCTTCCCTACCACAGTTCTCATATGCTTGTTCCACCTCATATCACTTTGCAACATTACATCCAGGTATTTAAATGACTTGACCGTGCCAAGCAGGACACTAGTAATACTGTATCTGAACATTACATATTTGATCTTCCTACTCATCTGCATTAACTTACATTTAAATCCCGGGTCAGGTTAGTAGCATCTTGGGGAGATCACTGTAGTCATCTTGCTTGTGTGATACTGCTTAAAATAACTTTATGCTTGAATGTGTTGTGTCCAACAGCAACAAATCAAATACACTATGAAGATCTCTCCATCATTCCTCACCGCAAGTTGTTAAAGTATTGTGGTCATAGTCCTGACAGTCCAACACTAAAGAACTGGGTGTAGTTTGGAAGACTGCTATTATCAATTGAGAACAGCATTGTCAATTGTGTCATTTCCCTTCTGGTGAATCAGTGCAGACTCGTGCCTTGTACACATCAATGTCATAATAATCATAACATTCAGGTGGCATAATAATGACCGTGACACAATCGCTCCCTGGTTGCCATCAAAAAACAAAGGCTCACATCAATGAAATAAATGCAGGTCAGGCACTTAAGCCAGAACAAAATGAACAGCACATCAGCAGCCTTCAATTCCAGATTATGTCCAGACTGACAGGTACATAGACTTCAAGTTGTCTCATCATCATGATATCATACAGCCTTGCTACCTCAGCAGTTGGAATAAAGGACATCAGAAAAACAAATTGGTTTGAAGCCAGCTATGTGAGATGACACCAGTGATCAAGACTTAACAAAATGCACTGCTTACTTACAAAAGTAACCCAAGCACCAACACTCGGGGTGCTCTCAGAGCAGTCAGGAACAAGACCCAACAGATAACTCGCTGTGCCAATAACAGCAGGCTGAATTTTTGCAAGTGGTCTCTGGAAACACCAGAGATGTACCAGGGGATCGTGAAGGTTATTGGCTCCACAACTGGGAATACTGCATCTCTGAAATCCAAGACAGGTGATGTTATCACTGATCAAACAAGTAGATGGATCACAGGGTTGAGCACTATCTTTAACTGTTTGCCACTCAGAACAAAGTGACCAAAAATGCCTCAGTGCAATCCCACAAATGCCAGTTGTAGAAAGCTAGACATAGCATCTACTGTCAAGGAAATCAGTAAAGATGTATTCTCCCTAACTAGTGGTACAAACCAAGGTAAAGATGACATCCATGCTGAAATTAAAAATGTGAAAAACCTAATCTGCTTCCACATTTGTGTTCACTTTTTTGCCCCTGCTGGGAGTGGGTTACATCCTGCAGAGCACCTGTAATGCTAAAACCTCTTCTTTATAAATGAAGCAACGACTGCAGCAACTACTGAGAATTTTTCTGCCGAGTATTACTGCACACTTTTGTGTCCAGTATTCATCCAAAATCACTATATGGCTTCAGAGCTCGACGTTCTACTTTGGATATAAACTACTCTCTTAGCCAGCTTCAGGAGAAGTATTATCGACAATCACAACCACATTCATTTATTAAGTAGAGGGTTCAGACTTAGTCAATGGAAGCAAAAACTAAGCTCTTTGCTATTATCAGAATACTGCGCACTGGCTCCTATTACTATGGGATACTGTTTTCCTTGCTTCTGAGCTTTTTAAGACTGCACTAAGGATATGTATTTTAACATAAGATCTTTTCACATCTGTGCACTTTAAAGAAAACTGGAAGTGACTAAAGTACTTATACAGGACTCCTACATTGTCACACCACTACTTTAGTAGTCCATATTTAACTGCAGTCCAACATATCATTACTCAGCTGTCAGGTACATGCAATTGCTGGGTCTTATCATCAACATAAAGAAATGCAACATAATTATGCAAATCACAGACACTTGCCCATCCATTACCATTAATGGACAACATATAGAGGTGGTAGATAGCTCCACATACTTAGAATCCTATATAAGCAGTAAACTGTTGTTGGATGCTTGGATCACCATCAGGATAACATGAACAGAAGCTGTTGTGGCCACATCAAGGAAAAGGACTTGGGGTAATAATGTGCTAATGGAAATATCATGTTTGAAGTATACAGCACCCATGTAATAAGCATTTTACTGTATGGCAGTGAATGTTACATAACCTTCACTACATAAGAACACAACAGTTGTCATACCCACTGTCTCAAGAGGATCCTCCAGATCTCACAAAGGGACAAAGTCCTAAACAAATAAGTTTTACAGTGAGTAAGCATGCTTGCTCAATAAGTGGCAGCTTGGATAGTGGGGCCATGTCAGAATACGAGCTCTTGTGAGACTAAGACCTTGCTCTACAGAGAACTTTGTATCAGCATGTTGCCAGTTTGAAGACCTCATCTTTGATTCAGAAATGTTATCCAGTCAGGAAGGGTGTAGCTACAAACAACAGATGCTGAGTAAGTGTTTAAGAAAACCATATGGCTAAGGACACCAGTCTCCTATGCACCTCCTACGACAGAAGCAGTGTACCTAGTCTGTCTGCATGTAAAATAAATTCTATGTTCAAGTGTGAGGAAGTGTTATAAATGTCTGTATAGTGTGTATCTGAGGAAGGACATGGGAACCAGTCAGTATTCACTTAATGGTATGTGGGAAACCACCTAAAAACCACATCCAGGCTGACTGGCACATCGATTCCTCATAGTTAATCTGCTGGGTGGATTCGGTCTGGGACTGGCATAACTCTCCACCCTGGAAGCAGTTGCGTTACCATGCATGGCTAAAATGATTATGGTATATATTACGTTTGGCTGATATCAACCAATTACACCTGTTGTGAACATAAAAATTTGGTCAATCTGTTACCACAACCTTTATTTAGAATTCAAATTCATTCAGCTTTATCAACTCAAAATCAAATTATCACCTTACAACCTAACCTAGGCCTCAAGCTACACTACAGATCAGCCTGTTACCACAATCAAATCGACTTACTTCAGCCGAACACCAGTTAAATCGTACTCATCGAAGCAACTCAGATATTCTTCTGATGACAAGGAGGGAGAAAAAGCAAGAGGTTTCAGTCAGAATAAATTCAAACTATCTCCCTGACCCGTGTAAGAGACTGTTATTCATTGCTGGATGTAATAACTGAATAACTGGTAGCACTGGAACAACTAAATCAGTGTGCTAGATCATCATTCACCAAGAATGGTAAGATCCCCACTGTATCTGTAATATTTGTTGAGGGCTACAACACTCATGTATTCTACATACTTGTCTTATGAATGTCTCTGCAATACACATCCACTTCCTAAAAGTAAGAACATTTCTAAATCCTTATGATTTGCATTGCACATGATTATTCCCTGAATAACTTTTACCACTACATCATTCTTTAGTTCAGATATGTCAAGAGATTACTGAATAGTGTCCATTTACTTAGCGCTTCATATTTAATACAATGATCTAACTAATATAAGCCCCATAAAAATGAATTTTTAAACTAGACTACACAGCGAACTGGAAGGAGTCCAACTCCAAAGAGCTTTCTGGTATTGACTGAAGGTTAGTATGATAAGGATCAAGCCTTATTCTGATTTATAGAGGGTGGTCAAAGTAACTGGCCCAATAACAGGTTGGGTGGACAAGGGATCTAAACAGCAATGAGCTCATCAAAAACTAACTAAACTAAGTATGTCTGAACACAATAAAACATGGTTAAAGTGAAAGAGAACAAGCAAGAAAGTACGAGAAAATTAAAATGCTGGTCAAACGTGCCTGTCAGTATAATAAGATAGTTGTGTCAGAAAATTATTAAGGACGACATACATCTTCATCCTCACAAATTTTCTGTTATCATAAGTTAAAATTTCAACCCAAGTGGCACATGTTCAATTCTAACATTACTGAAAGGAGTGGTATAGGAACATTTGGATCCCCAATTTTTCATTTCTTTACATACCACATACCATCATGCATAAAAATCCACGTCACTTATGAATTGAATAATATATAATAATTTTATTAGAGTTTGATGTGCATCTTCCAAGGCAGTCTTATTTTAGTCACCCTGTGAGTCTTTCCACCAAACACTGATGTACAAAAATAAATAAATTAAATGATTAACTAAAAAAATAAAAACTGAGTCATGCACATCATCTGAAGGGACTTGCTGTATAAAAACCTTCATGCCTGTAACTTACACTGCAACTAAAATTACTTTGTGATTGACACACTGCAGTCACAGCAGTGGCAAGGGGGGGGGGGGGGGGGCAGTGTTGCTGGCAATCTGCCAGCCATGCTTCACGAGGCGCCGCATGTATCTATACAACAGGCAACACAGCATGGCACGTGGCACTTGAGAAAGGACTATGATTGAATGGCGGCTGACCCCTATCACTCAACTCACTGAAACATCAATTACAAAGTAATTTTAATTGGAGTGTATAGACCAGATATTTTCAAAGCATTCAGTCTGGTTTCATCCCGAGATATTTCAGTGTACATTACATCTGATACATTACTGTTTATAATAAAAACTTTGATAAACTGTAAAAAAATGTTACAATATTAGGGAGTCAAAAATATTGTTTCTTCTTAGATTATTGGTATCATTTTTGTCTGTATGCATTAGCTTTGTTTCATGTTAATCTTGGTGGAAATAGACAAGTACAAGTTAAAACCTGTACACATTGACAGTATTACAAATAAATGTTGTGTTGCAGATGGACTGGTGCAAACCTTTCAATCTAACATCACGCAGCAGCTTTCATGTCAATTTCACTTCTACCACAAACAGTATTGCAACTGCTTCAGAGACTGAGACTATACATCACGAGGTACAAAAAAGGTACTGGCTATGGGAAACTGAGCTGGGCTTTTATGTGTGCCTGGTAACATCAGTTGGTAACAGCACTGCACATAAAAGGCAAAGGTCTACATGCAAGCCCTGGCCCATTAGATAACTTCAGGGAGTAAGTCAGGAAGTTTCATTTGCACTCTTTCCTATTGGGTGACTGGTTCATTCTGGACACTACACAATATTAAAGTTTTAAGACTGTGACATGAGCTGCATTAACATAAAGAGCAAATCACAACAACAACAATAATAATAATGTAGTACCAGTTGCAGCAACAGCAGCTGCTGGTGAAACTACTTAATGAACGTACATGGTCAGGATGCTTCTTTGCAGCTGAGGCTTAGGAATAATGTACACATTGACTGCATCAAATACTTCCTTTGACACATAATCCTCGGGAACCTGGAAAAAAAAAAAAAAAAGAAATATTCAATATCCACAAATTTGTGAAGCAAGTTTTTTTATTGATGTATACAACAGACTCTCCAGCAGTCAAATGCTTCAAAACAAACAAAACAGAAGATAAATATTGCCCCTCCCCACAGAAAATTAAAAACAAAAATAAAACTCCTATATATTTGAACAAATTTTCATGAAAGAAAATATGTAAGTAACTACCAAACGGAAAACAGAGTTAAAGATGCAGTGTTAGTATAAAGAACACATTTAAATCTCTTATTTAAATATGGGATGAGAAGACTGAAATCAATGTTCTGTAAGAACCAATCACATATGCTGATGCAACAAGACAACAAAGTGAGAAAAAATTCCTCGCATATCAGTTTCATAGAGAAATGGACTACATAACACTTCAAAGCTCAAATTTTTTTTCCTATCTTTGACTCTACTTGAAAAATTTACACAACTGAGTTTTGAAAGAACAATGTCATCTTTCTTCCACGATTCCCATTTCAGTTCCATGAGGATATGCCAACACGACACAGTTCTTGTTTGACACCTGCAATCATGACAACTTGATAAGAACTCCAAATACTGGAGCATTATTCCTAGAACCCTTCCAACAAATCTAAGTTTTCCATTCACATTCCCTACAGTAGATTTTGTATGTTCATCTCATTTCATATCACTTTTTAGCAATCCTAATTATTTAAACAATGTGATGGGCTCCAGAAGTTTACCACTAAATTAATAATCTGATAATATTAGGCTTCTTTTATTTGTTGTGACCAGTGAACATTTGATTACATCTTGTAGAAATTCTGTGCAAGTTGTTCTGAATCTCCTTATGATAATCATTGAACAACAATACTTTCCCCTTGCCTACAGCACTGGCAGTGAACAATATGAAAATATTGCTAACCCTTTCTGACAAATCATTTGTGCCTACTGAGAACATTAGTGACCTGTTGTGCTTCATTGAGGCTTATATATTACATTCATTTCTATTGAATATTCACCACCCAACAGAATTTACTGGGTTCTATTATTCAATAATTCTTCGAGCCAGTCACAAATCTGAGAGGATACTCTACATGAGCATATCTTCTTTACAAGTTGAGAATGAGGTGTAGTGTTGAATCTAAGTAGATGGAATTTACCAAAGAAATATGAGTGACTATACCAATATTAGTGAAAAATTAATTTAAATGATGGTGATCAAAGCAATAGTAATAATAGTAATAGTAATAATAATAATATGGAACTCAATGGCCTAGAGCAAATCTTCAATTGGACTCCACTTAGGTGACTTTTGTGTCCCTAATCTGCCACAATAATCCTATCGGGGAATGGGGACCTACACTTTAATGTGGAATCTCAATCTGGTGAATCTTCACAGCACTGAGATGGGAAAACTTGGTTTGAAGGCAGACTGGAATATTCTGTGGTACGACTGGGATTCGATCCCACTGCTTTCTGTTTCTAGGCATGTGCTTTACCACTATATCACCAAACACAGCACATCCTAAAGATGAAAGAACTGATACAGTGAAACCCCTATTTTACGTTTTATTGTGGTCCAGACTTAAAAAACGCAAAACTGAGGGAAATGAAGAATTGAGGAAAATGTTAAAACCCTGCAAAATATGGGCAAAAGCACATGTAATTGGCGTATATGATTAAAAATCTCAATCTTCTCCAAAACTTTGTATAAAATCTGTCTAAGTGAAGGAAATTAAATGTCCACTGCAACGTTTATACAATAATTTGTGGTAATGAATTTCATCAAGCCATTTTCTGACATGTTACGACCACAAATTATACGTTCAAAACATGCATTTTTGGGAGATCATCCTTTGTGCTCACCCAGAAAAAAGCAAAAATTGATGAACATGTTGAATTAAACCAAAAACATTACAGCAGCTAATTGGTTAAACTATAAGCATAAATGCAGACATCTGCTTAGTGACAAACTTTGTCACCATTGCTGTTACTGTTTAATGCTTTTCTTACGAGCTGTATTTCATATCCTCACCACTGTTAAGGTCTTATTTTAGGCTTGATGAGAGAAACAGAGAAGTGACAAAATGAGTTTACTTCCCAGTTGATGTTACAAGCTTATTGTAAGTCAGCCCAGTGAATTTCTGTACACTGTGTAAAACGTAAATTTGAAAGAAAGCTCGGGTGCTAGAACTTCATTTCATGCCTTCTGTCATTGCTGCCAATCTTTATGATGTAGTATGTGGAGTGTGTGTGTGTGTGTGTGTGTGTGTGTGTGTGTGTGCGTGCAAGCATGCGTGTACACACACACACACACACACACCGTACATACATGAGCTGTGTGTATAGTTGTTGCAAATTGTGTCAGATTTGAACATGAAAGACTTAACAATGTGCTATAACAAAACCCTTGCTTTACTTCTGTGTCACATCTCTGTCATAGAACATCATCTGCATGAAAAGTATATTTTTTGCACTTCACAAAATGCTTTCACCCCTACCTGCAATCCTGTCATTGAAAGGCCACTCTCCCTCTCCACACATCCAGTAGGTGAGCCCATTTTATGTATGTTATTGTGGTGTGGTACTGCGCTGGTTATTGTGCGATTTAACACATCGCCAGCCAACAAGAGTTCACTAGCCGGAAATGGGCAATGTTTCCTCGATTATGAGCAAGCACATTCTTCAAGACTCTGTGCTTGAATTTAAAAGGTTGACAATTGATATTGTTTCTGAATACAGTACATCGGCATTACATGCATAATGATGAGACTGAGTCATGTATAGCACAAAAAAAGGCTTGTTGGTGGTATAGGTTGACTCCATGCAACTGTAGGTGAACAAATGGATGCACACAATCTAATAATAAGATCCTCTGTTGTTTGTCTGTAGTTGAAGCACGATAGTAGATAAACCAGGAGTCCAACTTAATCCCACATAAACGTACCCCACAAGAGAACTCCTCTGCCACCTGTCTGAATAACAGTGTGTTAGCAAGTGGGATTCATCACTATATGTTTTCAACATTCTATCTCTCTCAAATCTATTGTGTCAGTATTACAAAAAAATTGGGACGTCCTGTTTTGCATGCATTATGAGGGCTGTATGGAATCAAGAAAACCAATGCATATTGACTTGGTATCAATGATTCATGGGTCCAAGGCACTCAACATTAAATAAATTCAAATAAAATGTCCATTTAAGGTCAATCACAACATACAAAAGTATATAACACTTTTGCACAGCAACTGTAGGAACAGTCTAATAAAATGTGCCACAGTGGAGGAAACTGAATCATCAAAAGAACTCCACACAATGTAAGTTTCCAAGGCCAGTGTATATATCAGTTAAAACTTCTGGGCTGATACATGCTGGTTGATATATAAAACTATACCCTGACATTTCATTACTGACTGTGGGAGATATCTTCAGAGGTAAAACAGCACTGCCTGGAAGCTTTAACTGGAGTAAACACCAGTCGTGATAGCCTACATGTTTGATAGTCTCTTGAAACTTCAATTTCCTTCAGTGGTACATTTTATTGGAACACTCATTCACTTGCTCTGACAAAAGTCAGAACTACTCTATCAAGTTCTGTCTCTGACAGTGGGAGACAAAATGTCAAGGAATAGTTTTCCATGTTGATTCTGATCTCTCAGCCCAGAGGTTCAGGAAAAAAGTAATGCATTTCATAATGTAAAGCTCACAGATGTTTTACAATATAAAGAATATACACAAATAATGACCCAAATTTGTCACTGTAGTCAGATGTGGCAATATAGAATCACACATCAACATATCATCATGTTATTCAGTCATTACATAACCAACATAAGCAAATGTTCAGTTACAGAAATTGTTTCCTTGAGGATCCTGTGGCTTTCGATTGCATGATACACGAAATTTTTATTTTTGTATGAAGCTTTTCGCACCTTCTGTAGTCTTTAGTAATGAGCTAATGACTACGCTCTTTAAGGTCTGTGTATATATGCTGGGATGAATGGAAAATCTCCTCAAAACAACAATTTAGATCTTATTTCTGCTATCCTGCAGGAATTATACTGTTAAATGAGTACTGATAGCAAATGAATGAAAAATTGCCATCGTCAAACAAGTGGTGCTACAAGAATGCATATACTCCACACATGACAGGTACCAGAGGTCGAACTGGCAACGCAAAATATTTCTGTTCCTTTGAAGTGTAGGGAATAAAAGATATCAAATTTCATAAATGTGTAATCACATCTTATGGAGCTATATTTAACATGCTGCAAATCTAATATGTACAAAAAAACATGGATACAGTAGTAAGAGAAGAAGAGTTTGAGATTAGCTTACTGATTAAGTTAGTCCTTCAGGAGGAGTGGGCCATGCACAGAGATTCAAATGAAAAGAGAAGATACCATTCATACATTACTTAGAAAATTTAGGGAAAAATACATGGCTAGTGCATTTTAATTTTGGTTCATGACAGTAGTGAAGATCAGTGTACAGAAATAACTAACTTTTTCAAATAGAAATTTATGCAAACAATTTAGTAATCATTTATCATGAGAATGTAGCTTTGCCAGTATTATTGATAATAATATAATTTCCTTTCTCAAAAAACTGCTATTGTATAGCAAAATACATTTTTCTCTTATGGGCATCTATACCTTTCTGTTGTTATTACCCATTTCTTCTGTTGGCCTCACTGCACAATTTCTGATTTTGAGTGTCTGAAGAGCTTTAAACCATTTTATTATGAATGTTTTTATCAGGATGACTTCTCTGACATTATACTTTTTTAATTCCTCTGTAAATTAACCTGCCAACTGTAGTTGAGACCTACCCCTACATTGTCAAAAAATCACCAATCTAGCAGGATAGGCAACAAAAACCTATGTGGGACTCTTTATCAGAAAGACTTTGCATTTTTGTCCCTTGTTGCATAGTTTTCCTTTTGACTTTCAGAGTTTCAGCTTGTATATAAGCATTTACAAATAAAAATGTCCAGTCCCTAATGGTTCTCATGAAAGTTTATAAAACCAAAAATACTCACAGTCAACAGTTATCAAGTCACGAACAGAGTGTTCTTAACAGGACTCTTTCTTTAACTTCTGAATTTATTTACTCCTTGTTAATAATCATGAGAATGGTGGGAAAAGCACACACAATTCAATCACCAATATTAGTGTACTAACTACAACAGGCACTTACTGTACTGCACAGTATCAAATCTCCACTTCTAAAATTCCTCCTCTTCATTCTGTAATCTATTTAAATCTTCCCTGTAATCACTAAGATCTTCCAATCTCCTACTGAGTTTCTTATTGAGGTTCAGCAATGAAACCAAGGCTGCAGTTCATAGTCAAGGTAAAAAAAAAAAAAAAAAAATCTTGTTACATATTAAATGTCATTCCTCTTCGTTGCTCGGACCAGTGTTGTTAATATCCTTCCTTTGCTCTCCGTATAGGCTTGTTACGTTCCTCCCACTGTTGTATCTTAAGTACTGAGGATTTCAATATATACTGTTACAAAGGTGAATTGTTAAATGTTTAATCTGAAAGGCACAAATGAATCATTGCAATGGTACTAAATGTTTTCCTTTCTCGGTTTTTATTATGAATCCCTCTTATTGATTTGTGTTTTGTGTCCCCACCCCACTTTCTATCAGCTCCAATCCTCAATCCCTGACATTGTGAAAAAATAATTACCATCTAACTTCTCCAAAAACTATAAACCTCCAGTTTCTTTACTGCAGTGCATTTATGTATGTAGCTGCATTAAATGCAGCTGAGTATTGCTGATTCACAAGCTTCTGTAAACTTTTTTTTTTAAGCAGTCCTTGTATTTCCTTCCACAGATAGTTAGAAATTAGAAATGTCTTGTTTGCTTGTAGAATTGTATATCACAATATATTCTTATTAGTTATTACATATGTATTTCACCTCCTAACAACAGATTATTCAAAAAATTATATAGCTTATCATATCAAACATAAGTATCATTTACGAATTAATCAAGCTTCATTATTCTGTTATAGCTCACATGAGCAACTCAATAATGACAAGAAAAACAGAAAAAAATAGAAACTGTTGAGGAGGAGGAAATGATCCTTTCTGTAGCAACTGTGTATGAATTGACAGCTATTGTATTAAAACATTCTACAGCATCCTTGCAGATACATAAACAGAGCTCCAGTTTCACAATCACCAGAGCTTGTGCTAGTGCCAGAAAACAAACATATACATCATTATTTATAGGTTCCACTGATCATTGAAATTGCTTTGTGATTTTTGTATCTCATTATTCCATTTTGAAATACAGAACTGCTTTAAACACATAGCAAAGTCCTTATCACATGGCATGGCATCACTAACTTTGTACTGCATAAAACACCAAACTTCATTCAAGCAGTCATCAAAACTTTAACTAATGCAATAGCTTTCTATTTTTTGATTTCTTTGCAGGCACATCTGTAACTAATGTGATGATTAGCCTAAACAAGTGGAACAATGAAGAAATCACATTAGTAATGATATGAAAGTAGCAGTGTTAAAGAGCTGCAGCGAGCTGTCATGGCAAACGATTTAACAAAATATAAATAAATTAAAAGGTAGTTGAGGTGCTGTATCTTTGACAGACACATAAAAAAGGCTGAGAACATTATTAGCTTTTCGATGCATCTTCTTCCAGAGCTACAGTATAACACACAAATACATACATCTGTATGCCTACATTGTCCCAGCTGACTACATTCTACTGGCATAGCAGCACAGTTTGGGTAGAAAGGGGTTGTGTTATGTGTAGTGAGAGAGGGGAGAAAGGAGGCAGGAGTTGGGGGGAGGGGGTTAGGGAAATGTGGTTGACATCTGGAAGTGGGAAGCTTGTGTGTAGTAGGAGAGGGGAGACAGGTGGCAGGAGTTGGGGGGCAGGGGGTTAGGGAAAGGTGGTAGACTAACTGGAAGTGGGAAGTAACAGGCTCATGGGATAGGTATGTGGCACCAGTGAACTCGTTCTGGACACATTAGAGGAGCTGTGCACACCACAAAATGACATGGAGGAGTCGACAGGGAAGAGAAGATGTAACAGAGGAGGAAGAAGACTATGAAGAAGAGGGCGTACATGCAGTATGAGTGAAATTAGTGTAACGTGGCAGGGGTGTTCTTAGCTACAGTTTATCAATGACAATTCATTTGAACGGGCAGCTGGTTGGTTGTCATGCCCTCACAAAATGCAATGCATAAGTTACAACAGAGCTGGTATACGACATTATTGCTTTCACAGGTTGTCCTGCTTCTGTTAGGAAAGGGTAAGATAATCCTGTGACAAGACTGCAGTAGAATGAGCTTTGGAAAGGTCTTGCAACTGGACTTTCCAGTGAACCTGTAAAAAAAGGGTTGTGAGTTGGTGTGGTGTAAGGATAGACTAAGATACTGCACAGATTGGGTGGGCAGTGAAATATCACTTTGGGAGAAATGAGAAGGATTGTAGGTAAGATGATCCTCATTTCTAGGCATGATGGTAAGACTTGACAAAGGATACAGTTAAGCTGTTCCAGTTCAATATAAAACCTGACTGGATTTGTCTGAAAGTTAGTAATGTACTCAGTTTTGTTTATGTGCCTGCTGCTACTCAGCACCTCAACTGTTGGGCATTTTGTAATCTTTATTCCTTAAATTATTTGTACTCCATCACATATATTCCATTCCCATATTTAGCAGAATACTATGTGTGACACAACACTACACTGTTACAGAGCGAGCAAAGGCAAGCGATAAACAGCAAATTGCTTCCACATTCAACATCTTACACAGTGGTAGTGTTACATTCTGAAATTTATTTGCGAATAGTGATACACATTTAATTCAGAACTCCAGAACTGTAGAAAGTGAACCAGACATACAACATTACATTTTCAAAATTTGGGAACAATGTGTTTCCGCCCAGGCAGGCAGACAAAGAGATAGATAGATAGATAGATAGATAGATAGATAGATAGAGAGAGAGATAGAGATAGAGAGAGAGAGAGAGAGAGATATTCTTTCACAAATATCTTGTATCAGAGTAATTTACACTGACACAGCATTACCAAATGTCAATATCCTCTGATATGACATAGGAGACAACAGTTTTATTGATATTTACTTACACAGGAAACATTATCATATTGTTTTATTATAAATAAACAAAAGTGTAGATGTATACATAATATGAAACTAACAAAAGAGGCTGCAACACTAATACCACCATTTCGAAAAACTGATGGGAACCATCCACCGTAACTTCTGTTAATCTCACAAGTAATTATTTATTTTCACTCAAGTACTTTTCATTTCACTTTCATGGTGGTGGGGAAAAAGTGAAATATAAAAACAGGAGCGTGGAATCAATTTTCAACACACTTTTAGTGTTGTTCTTAAATGAAAAAATTCTCTTCTACACACAGACACACAATGTAAATTTGAAACAGAACTGAAAGTACGGATTTCCTATGAATTGAGGGTTCCTGCAGGACAATCAGAATGAATATTCCTAGCTACAAGGGGTCAGGAAGTGATGTGATGCATAGTTTAAAAGATTTGAGAGATCTATTAATAACTATAGTGGAAGTAACTTCAAAAAGCAACACAAATTGACCAGAATTGTAGAACTTTACTAGTATCAAACATGTTTACTCACTGACCACATTGCTTATTACTTTTATCGGTAAACGTTTTGGCCATGCAACAGACACCTTCATTACATAAAATGTTGCAGCAGCACATATGCTATCAAACCTTGTGCCCTTTGCAAGTATAATACCAGACTCAGTATTTTGCTATTGTTCAATTTGCACTACGCTATGAGCCATGTGTGTCCAACACCATAGATGAGTGGTCAGCATGGCTGACTGCCATGTGGAGGGCCCAGTTTCAATTCCTGATACTGCCTGGGATTTTCCCTTGGGGAGGGGAGGGGGGGGGGAGGGTGCAAGGACTGTACCAGGATCCATTCACGCAATGGCTTATAAAGCTCTTGTAGCATACAATTTTATTTAGACTTGTACATTACAGTTTGGTGCAAGTCTTTTTAATTCAGGGCACTTGAGCCCCTTCAATGTCATGTATCATACTGTAATTATACTAGTAGGTGACTGACATGTGGACATATTGTGTGAAGTTATGTTTGTGTTGTAGCTGCCATTAGTTGTTGGACTGTTTATCTCACTAGTCTTCTCACCTTGATTAATATCTTTCATGTTTCACATTCAGAAGTTGGATTAAAATGAGAACCAGTACACCCACTTGTAATAGTGGTGGTGGTGGTGAAGGTTTATAAATCTGAAGGAAATGGGGGGGGGGGGGGGGTAGAGGTGTGTCAGCATGAAGCTGGACACCCCTCAGCATGCTGTGTATTTTTTATGGTGGACGCCTGACCCCCAATGACATCAATACATAAAATATATAGAGGTATGCAGGAACATGAGACAATAATTGACAAAAGGGGAAAGGAATATAGTGGAAGCGAATGGGGTAGCTTTGAGAGGTGAAATACTGAAGGCAGCAAAGTATCAAAGATGTAAAAAGACTAGCCCTAGAAGAACAAATGTAGGGATATAGAAGCATACATAACTAGGAAAAGATAGATACCACCAATGGGATAACTAAGGAGGTCTTTGGAGGTATCTGAATATTAAGAGTTCAGATGGTAAACCAGTAGTAACAAAAGAAGAGAAAGCTGACAGTTGGAAGGAGTGCTATACAATAGAAATGAACTTTAAGACAATATTATAGAACTGGAACAGGACACAGATGAAGATGAGATGGGAGATGAGAAGAACTGGACAGAGTTCTGAAAGACCTAAGCCGAAACAAGGCCCCTGGAGCATATGAAATCCCATCGAACTACTGATATACTTGGAAATGCCAGCCATGGCAAACTGATTCCATCTGTTGTGCAAGATGTATGGGACAGGCAAAATACCCTCAGACTTCAAGAAGAATGTAGTAATTCCAAGCCCAGTGAATGCAGGTTCTGATGAAGTGGGAATATTATTGAACTATCAGTTTAACAAGACATGGTTGCAAAATACTAACACAAATTATTTACAAAAGAATGGAAAAACTGGTAGAAGGCAACCTCAGGGAATTCAGTTTGGATTCTGGAGAAAGGAAGGAACATGCGAGGCAACAATGACCTTACGACTTATCCTAGAAGGTAAGTTAAGAAAAGACAAATCTGGTTTATGGCATCTGTGGACTTAAGAGACAGCTTTTGACACTTTTAGATGGAACACATTCTTTGAAATTCTGAAGATAGCATGGGTAGAATACAGGTAGCAAAGGGTTACACACAACTTGTAACTGCCATCTGGTTTCTGCACAAGAGCTGAGGGGCACGGAAGGGAAGTGGTGGTTGAGAAGGAAGTGAGACAGGGTTTTAGCCTATCCCCAATGTTATTCAATCTGTATGTTGAGTAAGCAGTAAAGGAAGCCAAAGAAAAATTTGGAGAAGGAATTCATGTTGAGGGAGAAGAAATAAAAACTTTGCAGTTCGCTGATGACACTATAATTCTGTCAGAGATAGCAAAGGACTTGGAAGAGCAGTTGCACAGAATGTACAATATCTGGGAAAGAAGATATAAGATGGACATTAACAAGAGCAAAACAAGGGTAATGGAATGTAGACAAATTAAATCTGGTGATGCTAAGGGGATTAGATTAGGAAATAAGACAATAAAAGCAGCAGACGAGTTTTGCTATTTGTGCAGTAAAATAACTGATGATGGCCGAAGTAGAGAGGAGATAAAATGTGAACCGGCAGTGGCAGGAAAAGCATTTCTGAAGATGAGAAGTTTGTTAAAAATTAATATATATTTAACAATGAATATATAAGTCTTTTCTGAAGGTATTTGTCTGGAGTGTATCCTTGTATGGTAGTGAAACATGGACAATAAACAGTTCAGACAAGTAGAGAATAGAAGCTTCTGAGATGTGGTGCTACAGGTAGGGGCTGAATATTATATGGGTACATCATGTGACTACTGAGGAGGTGCTGAGTAGAACTGGGGAGAAACAAAATTTGTGGCATAACTTTATGAAAACAAAGGAACAGTTCATAGGACACATTCCGAAACATCAAGTGATCACCAATTTAGTACTGTAGGAAAGTGTGGAGGGTAAAAATTGTAGGAGGAGACCAAGAGATGAATGCAGTAGGCAGGTTCAAGATGATGCAGGCTGTAGCAGTTATTCGAAAATGAACGGGCTTGCAGTGGGTGGAACAGCATGGAGAGCTGTGTCAGACCTGTCTTCAAACTGAAGACCACAAAAAGAACAATGACAACAACATTTCAAATCATCTACTTGTTCAAGGTAGTTTCCCAAGCAGGTTTCCATCAAGCTGTGCACACACAGTAATGAATTAGTGTAAAGAGGTAATTTTCTCCATTGTTTAGTGACATGTCCTACATGTGTTGGAACCATTCAAAATGGCAAGAATTGCTTTATGTTTAAACTTTCATACAAGTAGCTCGTAAACTGTGGCAATTACCATTCACTAATAGACAAGCCTTTAATTATTGGTAAATGCAAATACCATAATTGGAATTCACTGGAAGAATCTTAAGGAAATATAATTGATCTATGAAAGAGTGCCTCACAAAATATTGCTTTGAGCAATTCTCGAGTATTGCTCACCAGTCTGGGATTCTTACTCAGTTGGATTAATAGAAGATATGGAGTAGAAACAGCACATTTTAACACAGGTTTGCTAATAAGTATGAAAGTGTCACTGGTGATGCTCAAAGAATTCCAGTATTTGATGCTACAAATAGGGCAGAGAGCATCACAGAGAGGTTTACTGTTGAAGTTCTGAGATTTTACACTGCAAGAAGAATCGGACAATATATTACATCCTACCACACACACCTTGTGAAATGACCATGAGAAAATCACACCACTTGAAAGTCATATGGAGACTTACTGGCAATCTTCTTCCCAGGCTCCATTTGCAAATGGAACAGTGAAGAGAGGAAATTACAATGTTATCTGAAGCACCTTCTGCCACACACCTGAATGGGGCTTGCAGAGAACAGAAGCAGATGTACAGTTACGTTAAATATTTTCAGTTGACACTTCTCACAATTATTATTATTTTTTTTTTTTTTAATATGTGGCATATTGCCACGTATTTCCTCTAACCTTTCAAAAATATCTTTTAACTTCTTACATCATCACTGTCTCAAAAATAGCTTCATATTAATTATGACACTTGAATGATCTACCCATAAACAAAAATTTAACAGTGTTGCTTTTGAGTAAAACCACTAGCAACCAGTATTATCCTGATGGCATATCCTTGTCAACATTGAATATCTTAACTGTTTTGGTGACAGGGTGATTAGCACATCAACCTACTACAAAGATTGTATGCTTAAACACAGTCAGAGAAAAAGGAGTTGTTGAGAACCAAGACACAGTATATTACAAGATTATGGCTCGCAGAATATTTCTGTGCTTGATACATGCTCTCCTAGAACATTTAGTTCCAATCCTAAGAAATTCAAATCATTCTTAGATATTCCTGTGGCAAAAATAAAATACAAACAGAAGATTGGTACAATTTAAGTTCAATCTCAGTGTGGTGAGATGTCTTTTTTGAACTTTCAGAAATTTCTCAGCTATAGTTAATTTAATCAAAAGGTGACAAATGATTAATGTGTCACAGCCTAGTTTGAAAACTTCTGAGTAGAGGAATAACTAAGAGCTGGTATAACAATTGTATAATTGGAAAATTAGTATATGAGTAGTTATAACTAGTATTTCCTATAAAGATTTTCTTCTTTGGAAGTTATTCCCAAAGAAGACTAACACATTTAATTTTAAAATATTGGTTACTTTCACTATCCAGCCAGTTGCTTTATTTTTTTCCAGACAAACATGTTTTATGAGATATAATATTTTGGGATCCCTTAATGCATCAGAAAGGCATACACCATTCTCACTGAAGAGAGACACTGCATGCAGCAGTTTTCTTCTAGCATCAGATCACCTTCCTCATATTTCTAAATATCATTTCCAGAATTCATGGAATTTTCTCAGTTATCTGAAACAAATTCAGAACATATTAGTTAGCACATGTTGCTCACAACTATGTCACTTGTCAAAACTTTCTATGATATGCAAAATCTTGTTAATACCTTTACACAGAAAAAAAGTCAACAAATAGATGCATCATCACATTGTCCTTCACATCCTTGAGGAAGTACTGCTAGAAGACCAATGAAATGCAGGTACATTCTCATGCACTATAGATGCCAATGTTCATGAACAGTTTCCTAATTACTTCTTTCATTTACAGCTAGTTTACAAACAAATTCCTGATTTTTACTGATGTCACTCTCATTCAAGTATTGGGTTACATTTTAATTATATCATTCAGGCTTTCTTCACCAATATATCTCCCTGTTTTTTTTCCCCACACCAGGCACAGTTGTGGTAGGACATCTATACAACCTCATTTCATACAGAAACTGTCAGTATCATGCAAATCTCAATAAACGACAGAAAAGCCCAATTATCAGTATGCAACCATAATCAGTACGGACCACTGAAATTTAAAAGAAAATGTGTGAATATTATATAGATAATAATGTAAGTAAGTTTCTGCACTTGATAATTATTCTTCTTAAGTTCTGAAGTCACTTACCAGTTAAGGGAGTTTCCATGGTACACAAAGCTGGCCTGTCGGAATTAGTGCCAAGTAAACACATTTCTGACCGACTATAGTACTTACTGCTAAGCACTTATAAAATTACAACTTTAAGAAGAGCTCAGAGGAATGGACTAACAGCTGAGAAGTGGGTGATTAGCTGCTGGTGAAAACTTATGAGGTAATAAACAGTAATGTAGAATTTGTTAAAACACTAATGCACGACAATTCAACATTTGAGTGTAGTAAGGAAATGAGAGCATGTTTCACTAACAAATGTTAGGAGTGTTACTGAGAAATGTAATGCTTAATAACAATAAATACAGTACCTTGCAGAGTCCAGAATACACAATCAATAAATGTCAGAAAATGGAAATACGCATTCTAAAGAAAAAGCAACAAAACTGCAAAAGTGATTTTGCGTTTAAAAATGAAACAATATAGGATATGTTTACTCTTTCTATCAGTTAAGCTTGGTAGTGGTGTGATGTCGTCAAAGTGAAGAGAATCCTGAATTCTAATGGCAATTGATCCCATTCCTGAGAAAGAACTATGTACAACTCTGTGGTTGGTGCAACAATGGATGCATTTTTATCTTCTAAATGTCTCCTAATCACACATTATAGGACATAGAATGTTTCCAAAACTGAATTCTCTCTCTCTCTATATCTCTCTCTCTCTCTCTCTCTCTCTCTCTCTCTCTCTCTCTCTCTCACACACACACACACACACACACACACACACACACACGGCTGTATTGTGTCACCTGAAAGAGTTTTGCTGTGCTGTTAAGATTCAATTTTTGTTCTGTCAGGGCCTCTTTTCTATACAATTATGTAAATGTTGAAAATGGCAGTACCTCCATAAAAATAAAGCCAATATTTCAGCTAGGACTTATATTCTTCCTTGAATATTCTACTGTCATGGACAACTCTCAAGTTCCATGAAAATATAGAACTGATAGTGAAGTTCACTAGAGGGCAACATGGGAGAATGTGTGCTAAGGATATGGCAGCAACCCACAAAGAAAGTTAAACTGTGAGTACTCATGAAAAGGATAACTATCTGCCAAAATGGTGTCATTAGTTAGATTACAATATCCTTTTATTTTGAATTCACCATATTAAGATTTAATTTTAATCCGATTAGTGCAGCAGATCTTAACATTCAGAAAATTTGATTTGGCTGTGGACCCCAAGGCAACTAAAATATTCCAAGAGAACAAGACCATCAGATAGAACATTCAAAAAAGTTTAGGACAGAAAAACAACACTTAATTCATAACAACTACTCTAAAAGAAAGCCATTCATTTTCAACTTTGTAATGACAGGACTAGTACATTGTTCTTTGTGGAAAACATTATGTTCTTAGTCTCTCATCAGTATAAAACCGACTGAGACAGCTGTTCAGAGAAAGAGATGTTACAAATTTGGAATTAGTATTGAAATGCAGGTTTTAGTGCCAAATTTCACCAATGACAACCTTACGTCAGCAGTCAAGCACAAGTGTTGCCTGGAAGCTATGTTTCGACAAGTTTCCAACTTCAGACTTTCTGGGAAAGGCAATTCACAGCAACAATATTGCTCAAATGTAAATAAAAAGGAAAGCCACTAGTTGCTTACCTTGAGGAAGGCAAATTCCAAGTACTACCAATACACACACTTAAATATAGAAAAACTATATCTAAGTTTGTACCTTTAAGTGTGTCCATTGGCAATGCCCGGAAATTGGAGGTACATAGTGACCAGCCATTCTGTATCATAGAAATTTTACAATTTACCACAATGAAAATACGACAAAATTTTATTGCTGGAGTGGTAGCTCTCTCTAAAAGGTAACTGTAACTGTAGTGTAGGAGAAACTAATGCCGTGATTTTTCCCGAGGGCATGCAGCTTTACTGTATGGTTAAATAATGATGGCGTCCTCTTGGGTAAAATATTCTGGAGGTAAAATAGTCCCCCATTCGGATCTCTGTGCGGGGACTACTCAGGAGGATGTCGTTATCAGGAGAAAGAAAACTGGCATTCTACGAATCAGAGCATGGAATGTCAGATCCCTTAAATGGGCAGGTAGGTTAGAAAATTTAAAAATGGAAATGGATAGGTTAAAGTTAGATATAGTGGGAATTAGCGAAGTTCAGTGGTAGGAGGAACAAGACTTCGGGTCAGGAGTGTGGGTAAGCTACTACAAACAGCATAGCGAACACATTATTGTGGCCAAGATAGACACGAAGCCCATGCCTACCACAGTAGTACAAGTTTATATGCCAACTAGCTCTGCAGATGACGAAGAGATTGAAGAAATGTATGATGAGACAAAAGAAATTATTCAGATAGTGAAGGGAGACGAAAATTTAACAGTCACGGGGGGCTCGAATTCGATAGTAGGGAAAGGAAGAGAAAGAAATGTAGTAGGTGAACATGGAATGGGGGTAAGAAATGAAACAGGAAGCCGCCTGGTAGAATTTTGCACAGAGCATAACTTAATCATAGCTAACACTTGGTTCAAGAATCATGAAAGAAGGTTGTATACATGGAAGAGGCCTGGAGATACTGGAAGGTTTCAGATAGATTATATAATGGTAAGACAGAGATTTAGGAACCAGGTTTTAAATTGTAAGACATTTCCAGGGGCAGATATGGACTCTGACCACAATCTATTGGTTATGAACTGTAGATTAAAACTGAAGAAAATGCAAAAAGGTGGGAATTTAAGGAGATGGGACCTGGATAAACTGACAGAACCAGAAGTTGTAGAGAGCTTCAGGGAGAGCATTAGGGAACAATTGACAGGAATGGGGGGAAAGAAACACAGTAGAAGAAGAGTGGATAGCTTTGAGGGGTGAAATAGTGAAGGCAGCAGAGGATCAAGTAGGTAAAAAGACGAGAGCTAGTAAAAATCCTTGGGTAGCAGAAGATATATTGAATTTAATTGAAGAAAGGAGAAAATATAAAAACACAGTAAATGAAGCAGGCAAAAAGGAATACAAACGTCTCAAAAATGAGATCAACAGGAAGTGCAAAATGGCTGAGCAGGGATGGCTAGAGGAAAAATGTAAGGATGTAGAGGCATATCTCACTAGGGGGTAAGGTAGAAACTGCCTACAGGAAAATTAAACAGACCATTGGAGAAAAGAGAAGCACTTGCATGAATATCAAGAGCTCAAATGGAAACCCAGTTCTAAGCAAAGAAGAGAAAGCAGAAAGGTGGAAGGAGTATATAGAGGGTTTATACAAGGGCGATGTACTTGAGGACAATATTATGGAAATGGAAGAGGATGTAGATGAAGATGAAATGGGAGATAAGATACTGCGTGAAGAGGTTGACAGAGTACTGAAAGACCTAGGCCGAAACAAGTCCCCGGAAGTAGACAAAAGTCCATTAGAATTACTGACAGCCTTGGGAGAGCCAGCCCAGACAAAACTCTACCAACTGGTGAGCAAGATGTATGACACAGGTGAAATACCCTCAGACTTAAAGAAGAATATAATAATTCCAATTCCGAAGAAAGCAAGTGTTGACAGATGTGAAAATTGCTGAACTATCAGTTTAATAAGTCACGTCTGCAAAAAACTAACGCGAATTCTTTACAGACGAATGGAATAACTGGTAGAAGCCGACTTTGGGGAAGATCACGGGAACACATGGGGCGATACTGACCCTACGACTTATCTTAGAAGCTAGATTAAGGAAAGGCAAACCTACATTTCTAGCATTTGTAGACTTAGCGAAAGCTTCTGACAATGTTGACTGGAATACTCTCTTTCAAATTCTGAAGGTGGCAGGGGTAAAACACAGGGAGCGAAAGGCTATTTACAATTTGTACAGAAACCAGATGGCAGTTATAAGAGTCGAGGGGCATGAAAGGGAAGCAGTGGTTGGGAAGGGAGTGAGACAGGGTTGTAGCCTCTCCCCGATGTTATTCTATCAGTATATTGAGCAAGCAGTAAAGGAAACCAAAGAAAAATTCGGAGTAGGTATTAAAATTCATGGAGAAGAAGTAAAAACTTTGAGGTTCGCCGATGACATTGTAATTCTGTCAGAGACAGCAAAGGACTTGGAAGAGCAGTTGAACGGAATGGACAGTGTCTTGAAGGGAGGATATAAGATGAACATCAACAAAAGCAAAACGTGGATAATGGAATGTAGTCGAAATAAGTCGGGTGATGCTGAAGGAATTAGATTAGGAAATAAGAAATTTAAAGTAGTAGATGAGTTTTGCTATTTGGGGAGCAAAATAACTGATGATCGTCGAAGTAGAGAGACTGGCAATGGTAAGGAAAGCATTTCTGAAGAAGAGAAATATGTTAACATCGAGTATGGATTTAAGTGTCAGGAAGTCATTTCTGAAAGTATTTGTATGGAGTGTGGCCACACACGAAAGTGAAACGTGGACGATAAATAGTTTGGACAAGAAGAGAATAGAAGCTTTCGAAATGTGGTGCTACAGAAGAATGCTGATGAAGATTAGATGGGTAGATCACATAACTAATGAGGAGGTATCGAACAGAATTGGGGAGAAGAGAAACTTGTGCACAACTTGACTAGAAGAAGGGATCTGTTGGTATGATAAGCTCTTGAGTCATGAAGGGATCACCAATTTAGTATTGGACGGCAGCATGGAGAGTAAAAATCATAGAGGGAGACCAACAGATGAATACACTAAGCAGATTCAGAAGGATGCAGTTTGCAGTAGGTACTGGGAGATGAAGAAGCTTGCACAGGATAGAGTAGCATGGAGAGCTGCATCAAACCAGTCTCAGGACTGAAGACCACAACAACAACAACAACAACAACAACTACAACTGTAGTGTGCTATTTAGATTTTGTTATTAAATACAGTTGTCCTCAATCTGACAGTTGGTTTGAACACCACAGTGCTCTACTAGGCATAGTCGTACTTGGGGTTGTATGTTCTTGCCTTCCTCTGGCATTTAAACTGTGCCTTCAGCTTAACATGGACTCAACATAATACTGCAATTTTGCACTGTTTGCATTGTCCGAGGTGAAACTGGTTAAGGACAAAAAACCTAATTTAATTATTATTAATACTTATACATATTATTAAGTAATGGATTTCTTTGTGAAACAGTGAAGTTATAGACACTAATACTTATAAAAGCCTTTCTCTGTTAGAATAACACAACTCAAAAATAAATAAAAAAATTCTCAAACAAGAACAAAAACAATCATAAAATGCACCATTCGCTTTCACAAAAATCTGATGCTCTTTAAAGAAAGTCATCACACTTCATTTGCACGTTGAATTTTTCAGTGGTTTTCTGATCATTTAAAGGTACAGCCAACATACAGATAATGAGAACATAAACAATATATTTGTTAAGTATATGGAGAAGTAGTTCTTTTTCTTCTCCTTACTTTATATTACTGTATAAATACCAAGGTCAAAAGAATCACATCAGCCATAACTTGACAAAATTTGCAGATGAAAAACTAGTAGCAGAACATTCAGTGGCAGAAAGGCATAAACAGGAGAAACAACTTGCTAGAATCCAGTTGCACAACTGAGGCGATATTCCATAGGCACGCAGATTGATTAGAAGACGCTTGTGAGGAACGGTGACGAAAGCCTTCTGGAAATCTAAAAATATGGAATCAATTTGACATCCCCTGTCGATAGCACTTATTACTTCATGAATATAAAGAGCTAGTTGTGTTTCACAAGGATGATATTTTTTGAATCCGTCCTGACTATGTGTCAATAAATCGTTTTCTTCGAGGTACTTCATAATGTTCGAATACAGTATACGTTCCAAAATCCTACTGCAAATCCACGTTAGTGATATAGTCCTGTAATTCAGCAGATTACTCCTACATCCCTTTTTGGGTATTGATGTGACTTGAGAAATTTTCCAGCCTTTAGGTACAGATCTTTCTGTGAGTGAGTGGCTGTATATAATTGCTAAATATGGAGTTACTTTATCAGCACACTCTGAGAGGAACCTGACTGGTATACAATCTGGACTAGAGACCTTGCCTTTATTAAGTGATTTAAGCTGCTTTGTTACACCGAGGATATCTACTTCTATGTTTCTCATCTTGGCAGTTGTTCTTGATTGGAATTCAGGAATATTTACTTCGTCTTCTTTGGTGAAGGAGTTCCAGAAAACCATGTTTAATAACTCTGCTTTAGTGGCACTGTCATCAGTGACTTCACTGTTGTTATCGCGCAG
This sequence comes from Schistocerca nitens, assembly GCF_023898315.1. Taxonomy (NCBI): domain Eukaryota; kingdom Metazoa; phylum Arthropoda; class Insecta; order Orthoptera; family Acrididae; genus Schistocerca; species Schistocerca nitens. The sequence continues at coordinate 698,157,129 of NC_064616.1, read as the reverse complement.
TGAAGGTATTGACTGCATCTTGCCACTGGTGTGCTTTATGTATGACCAGAATCTCTTTGGGTTTTATGCCAGATTTCGAGACAGAATTTCATTGTGGAAATTATTAAAAGCATCTCGCATTGAAGTACGCGCTATATTTCGAACTTCTGTAAAACTTTGCCAATATTGGGGACTTTGCGTTCTTTTAAATTTGGCATGCTTTTTTTGTTGCTTCTGCAACAATGATCTGACCCATTTTGTGTACCATGAGGGACAGTACCATCACTTATTAATTTACGTGGTGTATATATCTCTCAATTGCTGCCGATACTATCTCTTTGAAAACATTCCACAACTTTTCTACACTTACATGATCAGATCAGATGGAGTGAAGACTGTCTCTTAAAAAGGCGTTAAGAGCATTTTTATCAGGTTTTTTAAATAGATATACTTTGCGTTTCTTTTTGATGGTTGTAGGTGTTACGGTATTCAGCCTAGCAGCAACTGCCTTGTGGTCGCTAATCCCTGCATTCATCACAATACTCACTATTTATCCCGGATTATTTGTTGCTGAAAGGTCAAGTATGCTTTCGCAACCATTTACGCTTCGAGTGAACTCATGAACTAATTGTTAAAAATAATTTTCTGAGGAAGCATTCAGTACAATTTTGGATGACATTTTATGCCTGCTGCTGGCTTTAAACGTATAATTTTTCCAGCATATAGAGGGTAGATTGAAGTCACCACCGACTATAATTGTATGAGCGGGGTACTTATTTGAAATGATACTCAAGTTTTCTTTGAACTGTCCAGCAACTATATCTTCTAAGTCAGGCATCAGCTTTGTCCAGTACAGAAAGCCACGAACGGTGCTTGCATGCTGTTGTCAGCCCATCGCCAGCATATCGGCGGAGACACCGGCTCAGCACACTGCCTACTGAGCAGTGAGCATCCAGTGTACACTGTGCTATTTTGCCTCTGCTACAACACCAGAATATTAGGTAAAGATGGAAATGCACCCAAATGACTATATGAGTTAGCTGGATTAATTAAAGACTTCTTGCGTGTGCCTATCCATAGTCACTTTGGACCAGTTACATGGTGGAGTCCAAGCTCTATGAATTAGAAAAGAAGTAATAAAAAAGTTATTTTATCCTCATCAGAGTCTTCATCTGTGTAAACGTAGGCTTCCACGGCCGTTGTCAAATCAATAAAATTCTTCTGGGTTTGGGACCACATTATCAACTACAAAATTCTGACATTTTGGCAACTACTGCAAGACACCTTCCTCAGGGTGTGTTGCTAACTGCTGAATGGGCGCTAGTTTGATTACTTATGTACTATGGAAGAGTGGTGTCATTGTATATGAGGGTGAGAAGAAAGGGTATTGGGTGTTCTTTTATTGGTCTTTGCATTACATGTTGACACTGGCGGAAATAGGTGGTTTCCATTGGAGTTTCCTTTATTGCTTGCCATTGGTGGAAATCAATGAATAGCAAAAGAGTGGCTATTGCAGCATAGCGCTGTTTATGAACTGCCTAGTATCGACTAAGGTGAGTCAGCACTCTGTGTACCCTCCACCGCTGTGACCTACCACGCGCTTGTTGCTTTGCGAGAGCTGTCCTTCCGCAAAGCTGTCACTGCTGGCAGCCAAGATGCTGGAAGTCCGTACCTGTCTTCTCTATTCACGTTGTCAGGTCACTTGACTATTTCTATAGCCTCTCTGATCTTCCTCCGCAAGCTAAACGGCTGTTTCACCAGTACGCAGGCCTCTTGAAATTCGATCTTCACCCTGCACTGTTCCTGGTGTCCTACCACTGCTGATTTGTTGTATTGTTTGAGAAGGATATATCTCTCGTGTTCAGATAGCCTTGTGCTTATTGGACGCCCAGTCTCACCTATATACATCAGATCACATTCGAATCAGATTTCATAAACTCCGGCGGCATTAAACTTGTCAATTGTATCTTTAGTTGAGCCCAGAACGTCTTTTATTTTGTTGTTGCTATGAAAAATTGGCTTTATTCCTGCCCGACATAGAATTTTGTCCAGTTGACAATGCAGTCCCAAACCCAGAAGTATTTTATTGATAGGGTCTTCATCTGTTACTGGTCTTCTATCCCATCTTTGACAGAGAACCAAACACCTACATCCAGTGAAATCCTTTGCCTCACAACAATGTCAAAGTTAAAACAAGTTGGAAAATTCAGAAGAATTTTCAGACAAACAGCACTTACTATGATGAAGGGAAACTTTTTAAACATAATTAAATGCAAAATAATACACAGAAACAGAGGACTGTTGTCGTACCATTACAGTATAATGCCAGCAATAAATAGTCTGAGGAATATGTCACCTTTATGAGTGATAAAATAAAATTATAGTGTCAACATACATCTTCCAGTGGCATAAGTAAATGCCAGAAAGTAATCAGAAAGCCATGTTATTAACGGTGGCTTTATATGAGCAGTACAGTTGTGTTGGACACACATACAGTACACATGATGGCCTCCAAGGGAGGTGTGTTATAGCGTGTGAAAAGCTGCTCTTTAAATTCTGAAAACTGTTTTCACAGAAAGTACTATGTGCAAGCAACTGCACTGTTTAGCTGTATAACAAACTTGTAGAACAGTGTGAAGTACACATGTCAGGCACTTAAGTGTGACTTGCCGAATAGTTGTGTAGATGCAGATCAGGGGGTTTGAATATGAACAAAAGTAGTTCATGATATGTCCACTTAGAGGCTCACATTTGCTAAAACTTTCTTAGTGCCCTTTATACAGGTTAGTTGACTATCACAGGAACAAAAGGGGTGAGTAGGGGGCAATGGAACAAGCACATAATCCTAACAAACATAGTCCAGAAACCAATGGTTACCTTGTTACGACTTATTACAACTGAGAGCACGAACAACTAATAACAGAACCACTGAGAGATATGCATTTGATGGTTCAAATGGCTCTGAGAACTATGGGACTCAACTTCTGAGGTCATTAGTCCCCTAGAACTTAGAACTAGTTAAACCTAACTAACCTAAGGACATCACAAACATCCATGCCCGAGGCAGGATTCGAACCTGCGACCGTAGCGGTCTTGCGGTTCCAGACTGCAGCGCCTCTAACCGCATGGCCACTTCGGCCGGCGATATGCATTTGAGGACACAAACATTGGTTGGTTGGTTGGTTTAAAAGAGGGGGAGGGGACCAAACTGCGAGGTCATCGGTCCCTTGTTCCCAGTAAAAAAATTACACATGGGAAAGAAGAAAATAAATGATACGTACAGCACAATAACAGGAGAAAGGAAGAATCAGAAGAATGACAGAAGGACAACCAACACTACTATGGACAAAACAGTAAAAGAAAACCACAGAGAGAAGCAACAGGTAGAAGGGGTAAAAACAAGAGAGCAGATGACCGTGGCTGGCCAACCACGAGAATAAAACGGAAAAGCTAGCCACTCTGTGACACATTAAAACATCCACTTTAAAAGCATTAGAGTGGAGAACACAAAAGGGACAAAGGACATGTACTAAAACTTATATAGAATGATAAAACCCACTGCCACGTATAAAACGTAAAACTAAATTAGCCGATGAGGCGATGTCAGCTAACATTAATGGCAACGGGTCTGGTAAATGAGGAGTCCGTCACAGGGCAGCCAAAGAAGGACAGCTCACCAAGATATGGGCCACTGTCAACTGGGCGCTGCACTGACACTAAGGTGGGTCATCACAGCACAGGAGGTAGCTGTGTGTCACCCAAGCATGGCCAATGTGGAGCTGGCAGAGAACCACAGAATCTCTGCAAGAGGCCCGCATGAGAACTGACACAGATTTGTAGTCTCCTTAATGGCACGCAGTTTGTTGTGCATGCAGAGGTTATGCCATTTCATCTCTCAAAGCCGCACAACCTTGCGGCGTAGTACTGCATGCACACCAGTTGCAGAGAAGCTGATTTCCATAAGTGGTTTCCGCGTGATGTGACCTGTGGTCCAGACAAACACCACTGAACGACCGGACCATTCCAGGGCATACATGGACTCCTGGATGGTCACTACCAAAGGATGATGGGGGTAGAAGTGGTTGATAGCTTGTAGGCTGCTCAAGGAGTCAGTACACAGAAGAAATGACTCCCCAGAGCATGAATGGATGTGCTCAAGAGCACGAGATATAGCCACCAGCTAAGCAGTGAAAACACTGCAGCCATCGGGCAAGGAATGATGTTTAATATGTCCTCCATGGACATATGCAAAGCCGATGTGACCATCAGCCATTGAGCCGTCAGTGTAAACCACTTGGTGGACTCGATACATGTCAATAATCGAGAGGAAGTGATAGCGGAGAGCCGCGGGGTTAACTGAGTCCTTAGAGCCATGTGAAAGGTCCAGGTGAAGCTACGGCCTAGGTGTACATCATGGAAGTGTATGGGAATGGACCTCAAGTATTGGTGGTAAAGGCAAGGACTCCAGTTCGGAAAGAAGGGATCGGACACGAACTGCACCACTGACCTAGGCCACTGATGTGGGACATGAACTGCCATGGGTGGGAAAAGGAGACAGTGATTTGGATGGGCAGGAGAACTACAAATGTGTGCAACGTAACTAGCCAGCAATTGTGCACGCGTAGCCTGCAATGGAGGAACTCCGGCCTCCACAAGGACGCTGGTTACCAGACTCACCGTAAAAGCTCCTGTCGCTAGGTGAATGCCACAGTGGTGCACTGGGTCGAGTAAACGCAACGCTGAGGGCACCACCGAACTATAAACCAGACTCCCACGGCCAAGGCAGGATTGAACAAGGGCTCTGTAGAGCTGCAGCAGCGCACAGCGATCTGCACTCCAGTTGGTGTTGCTCAGGCAACAGAGGACATTAAGGTGCTGCCAACACTTCAACTTAAGCTGACGAAGGTGAGGAAGCCAAGTCATTCGGGCGTCAAAACCAGTCCTAAGAATCGATATGTCTCCACTACAGTGAGTGGATCGTCATTAAGGTAAAGTTCTGGTTCTGGATGAACAGAACTGCATAACATATGACTTAGCGGCCGAAAACTGGAAACCGTGGGCTAGAGCCCAGGACTGCGCCTAGTGGATGGCTCCCTGTAGGCGCCACTCAGCAACACCAGTACCGGTGGAGCAGTACAAAATGCAAAAGTCGTCTGCATACAGACATTCAGACGGCCCTACAGCTGCTGCTAGACCATTAATGGTCACTAAAAATAGAGGTACACTCAATACAGAGCCCTGCGTGACCGCATTCTACTGGATATAGGGGAGGGGGGGGGGGGGAGCTATGGGAGGAACCAACTTGGACATGGAAAGTATGAAGTGACAGAAAATTTTGGATAAAAATCGGGAGTGGGACTCAGAGACCCCACTCGTATAACGTGGCAAGGATATGATGTCGCCAGGTCGTGTCACACTCACTTTGTAAATCAAAAAAGACGGCACGTAGGAGTTGGTATCTGGAAAAGGCTGTTCGGATAGCAGACTTGAGGGACACAATATTATCAGTGGTAGAGCGACCCTTGCAGAAGCCATCCTGACATGGAGCCAGTAGGCCACGTGACTCCAAGACCCATCTCAACTGCTGACACACCATACGTTCAAGCAGCTTATGAAGAACATTGGTGAGGCTGATGGGCTGACAGCTATCCACATCAAGCAGGTTTTTACTGGGTTTGAACACTGGAATGATGATTCTCTCCCACCAATGTGAAGGAAAGATGCCATCACACCAGATCCAGTTGAAGATGATGAGGACATGTCGTTTGTAGTCAGATGAGAGTTGTTTAATCATCTGACTGTGGATCTGATCTGGCCCAGGAGCTGTGTCAGGGCAATGTGCAAGGGCACAGAGGAGGTCCCACTCTGTAAATGGGGTATTATAGGATTCACTGTAGCATGTAGTGAACGAAAGAACTTTCCCTTCCAGCCGCTGTTTGAGAGTGCAAAAGGTTGGAGGGGGGGGGGGGGGGGGAGATAATTCTCCGATGCAGAGGCTCAAGCATAATGCTCAGCAAAGTGCTCAGCAATCGCATTTGTGTCGGTAGATAACACGCCATTTATGTTAACATCGGGAACACTTACTGGTGTCTGGTACCTGAAAACACATTTGATCTTTGCCCAGACTTGGGAAGGTGATGTATCGCACCCAATGGTCGACACGTACCTCTCCCAACACCCCTGTTTCCGTCATTTTATAAGCTGGCGAATGCGAGCATTGAGTCGCTTAAAGGCTATTAGGTGCTCTAGAGAAGCGTGCCGCTTATGTTACTGTATAGCTCGCTGACGCTCCTTAATTGCTTCAGCGATTTCCGGTGGCCACCAAGGGACTGCCTTTTGCTGGGGGCACTCTAAGAGTGAGGGATTGTGTTTTCAGCCACAGGAACGACTGTTGTAGTCACATGCTCAACCATCACATCGATGTTCCCATGTGGGGGAGATTCAATGATGACAGCTGAGGTGAAAGTTTCCCAGTCCACCTTGTTTAAAGTCCATCTGGGCAGGCGTCCATGGGCATGACACCACGGCAGTGACAGGAAGATGGGGAAGTGGACACTACCACACAGGCCGTCATGTGCTCTCCAGTGGATATATGGGAGAAGCCCTGGGCTGCATATTGATAAATCAATGGCCAAGTAACTACCATGAGCCACAGTATTTAAGAGACAGAGGTAGAACTGAGACAGTAAAGTTTCAACATCTCTGCCTTGGCCAGTAAGCACAGTGCCACCCCACAAGGGGTTATGGGCGTTAAAATCTCCTGAAAGTAGGAAAGGTTTAGGGAGTTGATCAATCAGTGCAGCTAAAACATTCAGGGGTACTGCACTATCCAGAGAAAGATATACACTGCAGACAGTTATTTCCTGTGTCATTCTTATTCTGACAGCCACAGCTTCACGAGGGGTTTGAATGGGCATAGGTTCACTACAGACTGAGTTTAGGACATAAACACAAACTCCACCTGACACTTGATTACAGTCGCTACAGTTCCTGTAGTATCCCTTATAGCCATGGAGGGCAGGGGTTCGCATTGCTGTGAACCAGGTTTCCTGGAGGGCAATGCCGTAAGCAGGTGTAAAGCTTAACAGTTGCCATAGCTCAGCCGGGCGGTGGAAAAAACCACCGCAATTCCACTGGGGGATGACTTCATCGTGAGGCTGGGAAGACATGGAACATTCAATGAAGCAGTTGAAACGTCAGGGTCACCTGCTGCCACCATCTTTTTGCCTTAACAGTCTATATCCATTGTGTCTGAGGGTCTGGTGAGATCTAGGTCCTCAGTGGACGCCAGAATCTCCACCTCATTTGCAGAGCTTCTAGGTAGCGGTGGTGAGGATGCCACCACAATTCCCTTGGTCTTGGGGACCTTCTTTTGGGATTTCTCTCGCTGTTCCTTGGATTTCCCTGGCTGGAAGGACTTAACTGATTCAGTCTCTGGGACAGAGGATAAGAGCAACGCCCTTCAACCAGCTGCTTTTGGCTCTTCAGCCACTGGTGGGTGTCATCTTTCCAACTAGTAGAAACCTGGGAAGGGAGTGACCCAAGGGACCCCTTCCTAGTGGGAGGAGCCGAAGCAGACTTACGCTTCTCCAGCTCAGAAGTGGGGACTGATATCCCCGATGGTTGAAGGATGTTGCTACCAAAGTACATGGTGCGGGAGCAACAGGGAGGGAAGTGCCCCTCACCGTTAAGGAGGCAGGTGTAGTCTTCTGGTTCTGAGAGACGACAGGAATGAAAGAAACTGATGGGGTGACAACTGTTCTCATAGCGGTAGCGTAAGAGGTGGTCATAGCCACAGGATAAAGGCACTCAAATTTCCTCTTAGTCTCAGTGTAGGTCAGTTGTTTCAGCATCTCATGTTCCATGATTTTCCTCTCATTCTGTAAAATCCTCCAGTCTGGTGAACAAGGTGAATGATGCTCTCCGCAGTTGACACAAATGGGGGGTGGGGCACATGGAATATTGTGATGTGATGGACATCCACAATCTCGACATGTGACGCTGGAAGTACAGCGGGAAGGGATATTTAAGCTCTTATGGGTCATGATGGTAACAGAAGCATCCCCCAACTTGTCACAAGCGAGTAATGCCTGTGACTGGGCAGAGGATGCTGTTTTTATCAAGACTGACCCAGAGCGCATTTTGGACAATCCCTCCACCTCCCCAAACTTGTCCTCCAAATGCTCCACAAAAAACTGAGGCTTAATGGACATGAAAGATTCCCCATGAACTCTCCTGCATACGAGGCACCAGGGTGAATAAGCTTCACTGCCATCTTTAGCCTGGCATTCCTCCCATGGTGTGGCCAGGCAGGGGTACGATTTGGGGTCATATTTCTTAGCACTGAAGTTAGACTTTGTCTGCTTAGAGACTGTTGGCGGTGGACCACCAGCAAGAGATGCCATAATATGCTTCATGGTGTGTCATCCGCTCTGAAACCACCCACTCCGACCAGGGGCCCTCCCCACGGGTGCCACCCAGTCTCAGTACGGGCCACATGGCAGGATGGCCATTGCCGGGAGTCCCAATGCCCCAGGCAAATGGGCATCTAATACATGGCATATGTGGGGAGTTAACGACGCAGGCGACCCCTGTGGGTACAAGGTAGCCCCACCACAATGGACTGGCTACCGTGCTGGAAATGAGGTGCTAAGAATTCCATGGTCATCATCAGCGCAGAAAGTGACACTGCATAGTGCATGGTGGAAAATGCACCCAGGAAGGTGTCCTCGCCCAAGAGATAGAGAAAGAGCAACTCTGCAATGCAACGACGAGAAAGTGGGCTACAGATCTCAAGATGGACACGATGCACCATGTAAGGCGCCCTTCTCCAATTGGCTCGCTCTTTGGAGAAATTTAGAAATATGGAGATCAAATCCAACAGGGGACCATCACATAAAGGCCAAAACGTGTGAGGCTCCTTTTAGTTCTCTCTTATGACATACAGGAATACCTCAGGACTATTCTATCCCCAGACCCGCAGAGGGCACAAACATTGCAACAGGGGTTCCACGTGGGCACCATTCATGTGAAACCAGCCTTCACCATGTCTTCTCGTTGATCTCTCTCTCTCTCTCTCATTATAATAATAATAAAAAAAAAATAAAAATAAAAAAAGCTCCCAGGCAGGTTCTGAATGTATTGGCTGTTCCTGGATTTCATCAACACTATCCCCAAACAAAATATCCTACAGGTTCAGTTCAGGAAACATTGGGAGGCCATGGCACTGGTGAGCCACAACCAGTACACTTGTTGTCGAAGATTTGTGCTACATATTTCTAAACAGTCATATCAAAGTGTGCCAGCACATTATCATGAATTTCTCATGCACTCGTCCTTTCACCATAAGATACATCATCCTTCGACATTAACAATGTTGTAAAACTGGCATGACTGCTCTTATACATACATAATACATATTGGCTTCCCCATGCTTATCAGGATTATCTCCTTGTTTATTGTCCTCTGGGCATCCCTTTCAGTTGTACCTATAAGGTTAATAGTCAAGCACCCTGTGTATCATCTGATACTAATGACGTTGAGTTAATTTGATGTAAATTGTATATGAACTGCATTTGTAATTTTCATTGCTAATGGGTTAAAAACACAAGTATCACATGGAATTACAAACAACAAATTACTGAGTTAAAATAAATAGCATTAAGTAGTCATTGTTGACATCAGGAAATGTTTGTAATCAACAGACATACTCCCACTGATAAAAGTCATTGGGGTGAAAGCAGAGAGAAAAATTAAACCTGGTATCAGTAAATGGAAGTGCAGTCATTATCACTCTCTGCTCTCTTGCTATCAAAGCCTCATACTCAAATACAGTAAAAACAATGCTGCTATTAATGACAACATCACTCATACCTGTGGGTCAATCCAAATGAAGTGGTCCAATAAAAATTAAGTTGGTTGTTGACCATTTTTAAATATTTTAATTTTTTAAATATGTGATTACCCTATATTTGAGAAATTCAAAACAGTTTTTAAAAAAATTTTACCTTTCACCTTTACTGAATGGTGGACATTCTCATTTGTAAGCGCACGACGATGTTTCAGTTTAGAGACATTAGCAAAAATATGAATATCTCTGCACCGGGTTAAGTTACAACATTGCAACTGACATGATTGTTGCTATAAAAGTGTACTCTACAACATTGTCTATTACACAAAATACCCTAACTTCGAAAATAACCAGTCAAAATTACCTCCAAAGTTTGGTACGCAAATTTTCAAAAATCAACTTTTTAGGCCCAAAAATAACAAACAAAAAGTGATTTATCATTTTTTGTTAAGTTTGGGGTTAGTTATCTCACGTGGGACTGAATATAAAAATATGATTTTTGCTCAGTTTGTACACCTACATGATAGCAATGTACTGCAAAAATTTCAACGTTGATATCTGACTGTGAACAAAGATATGAAGTTTTGAAAATGAGGAGATAATTCACATTACTCTACAACTGATCTTATGGCTGTTGCCTATTCATGTGTGATATTGGCAGGAGATAATCAATTATTATTGAAGTAAGGTATTGAGCTATATACAAAAAGTGGAAACATTACTGAAATTAACATTTATATTATTTTGACATACTTAAAACAAATATTTTCAATTAACATCCTTCGAGATGCGACTGTTCCTAAACCTGGTGGTGAATGTTAAGAACACTTATTTCTTCAGACAGTTTCTGTGATATAGAATAAGACCTCCCAGTTGCTGTAGTAAGTAGTACTAGAGGGGTTTTTGGGCGCACGACAGCAAGGTCTTCAGCGCCCGTTCAGTAACATAGTGAGACAGGCATCAAGGGGAAAAAAAAAAAAAACTCAGAACAGTAATATAAAACGGAACATAAAACACAGGTAACAAGCTTTGAAAAATATGTGCCTACCCACACCGAAGCGTGGGATGAAACAGGGCGTCAGCAGTAAAACATGGACAACACAGGAAGAAAGTGGTAGAGGGAGCTAAAACAATGTAGCAGATGGAAGTGGCTGGCTGACCGCAAGAAAAAAAGCGAGTCAGCCACTCTGCAATACACTAAAACCTCCAACCTAAAAGTTTAGGCCAGAGTCCAGACACATCACAAAACTTAAAAACCCTAGACACACACATCTCATCGTTAGCTAAAACACAAGGCAGATCCCCATCAACTTGGGCTTCTGCCCTTGCATCACGGTATAAAATGCAGTCTGTTAAAATGTGCCGGACAGAGATGTGCACACCACAAGCATCACAAAAGGGAAGATCCTCCTGCCGTAATAAAAAGCTATGTGTGAGAGGACGATGCCCGATCCGAAGACGTGTGAGGGCCACCTCTTCCCGCCTGAGCAACCGGCAGGAGGAACACCACAGCCGAGTGGTTGACTTTACCAACAGCAGTTTATTGGCCGTCACCGCCACCCATTGGTCTTCCCACAACTCCATGCACTTCTTGTGGAGTGCAGAGATGACAGACTGCAACGGGATAGGACACTGGACCACATCCTGCTCTCTGCAGACCTCCTTGGCAGCCCGATCGGCCTGTTCATTGCCCCGTATTCCGACATGACCAGGCACCCAGCAGAAGGATACCTCTTTACCCCGCTGTTGGAGCAAGTACAGTTGGTCATATATCAGCTGGACCATCTCCTCAGTCGGGTACAGGTTCTTCAGTGATGGTGAGGCACTAAGAGAATCGGAGCAGAGAAGAAATCGGTCGCCCCGAACACGATTCATCTGCTCCAGTGCCTTCAGGATCGCGTGGACCTCCGCTGCGAAAATGGTATATTCAGCAGGGAGGCGAATCCGGGTAATATGATCAGGGAACACTACAGAACAGCCAAGGAAATTCTCCTGTTTGGAGCCATCAGTGTAAACGACGGTGAAACCGTGATGCACATCTAAAATGTTAAAAAACAGAGATTGGAATCTAAAATCTGGTGTGCTATCTTTCTTAAAATTAGTCAAATCCAAAATGAGTTTGGGTCTCTGGAGGAGCCAAGGTGGAAATCTGCTCCAACCGCGACGTAAAACACGAAGGCCAGCCATAGACATCGCAGCGAGGCGATCCTGTGCACGAATCCAATAGGGCTGCATCACACGTTGCCGGTTATGAAATAACCGTGCCAGAGGAGGCTGAGCAATGGTATGGTACGCAGGTGTGTATGGTGTGGACAAAGTTTTATACGCCTGGCATACTGTAAGTAGCCGTCGCCGCATATGAAGTGGCGGTTCACCAGCCTCTGCACAGAGGCTTGGTATGGGGCTAGTTCGGAATGCCCCAGTGGCCAACCGAAGCCCTTCATGGTGCACAATGTCCAACATCTTTAAGTAAGGCCTCGCAGACCCATACACCATTCACCCATAATCGAGCCAAGATCGCACAAACATCCTGTAAAACTGGAGCAGACAAGTCCTGTCTTAAATACTGTCTGAATACTTAAAGCCTGAAGTGACCACCGTTTCAGGTCTTTAAGATGAGGTAACCACATAAGCTTCGAGTAAAAAATGAGCCCCAGAAATCTCACCGTGTCTTTAAAAGTAAGAATAGTGTCCCTCATGCTCTACTCAGGAAAGGTTAAAATTGAACGAGAATGGTGAAAAAGAACATATACAGACTTCTCAGTGGAAAACTTAAAACCACTCTTCTGCGCCCAGTCATCCAAACGTCTAAGAGTAAGTTGCAACTGACACGTTGTCATTGCAAGGCTTGAAGTAGAGCAAAACAAAGAGAAATAATCCACAAAAAAGGAGCTCTGGACAGGACTTTTCACTATGGACGTAATGCTATTAATAGCGACGGCAAAGAGAGTCACACTTAAAACGCTACCCTGAGGGACAGCGTTCTCCTGCTCAAAACGATCAGACAGGACGTCACCAATTCAGTATCTAAAATATCGTGGCGAGAGGAAAGACTGAATAAAAAGAGGAAGACAACCACGAAAACCCCATTAGTGAAGCTGCTCCAGGATGAGACGCCTCCAAGTGGTATCGTAGGCCTTCTTGATGTCAAAAAATACACCTAGAAGGTGATGACAGTGCAGGAAAGCTTGTTGTACAGCCATCTCCAGGAGGGCAAGGTTATCGAAGGTGGAACGAAACCACCTGAACCGACACTGAAAGCGACTAAGGAGTTGCCGGGATTCTAACATCCAGACAAGGCGGCGGTTGACCATCCACTCCAAGGTCTTTCCCATGCAACTAGTGAGGGCAATACTATGGTAGGTACTCGGGCTTGTGCAGTCTTTCCCAGGTTTCAAAAAAAGGAATTAAAACTGCCTCACACCACTAGTCAGGAAAGTGACCTGATGTCCAAATGGCATTACAAAGTGTGAGGAGAATTTCTTTCTTGTGCCTTGGGAGGTGTCGCAGCATACTGTAATGGATCCTATCGTGACTAGGGGATGTGTCACGAGCTGCAGACAATGCAGAATCCAGCTCCCACACAGATAACGGGCAGTTGTAAACTTCATGAGAGGTGGACTGGAAGTCCAGACTACACCTCTCAGCAACCGCTCTATGGTGCTGGAAACCCGGATCCTGACTGGTTGTTGCAGTAACTGTGGCAAAATACGCTGCCATAGTCTGGGCAATGTCTCGCAAATCCGTGTGGAGAGTGCCGTTATTCATTACAGCAACCATGGGGCACCTCCCTCCCCTGCCAGAAATGCTTCTGATGGTCTCCCACACAATGGAACTTGTGGTGGAACGATTAATGGTGTTCAGGAACTTTTGCCATGACCTCTTCTTGCTCTCACAAATAATGCGGCGACATCTTGCCCTCGCCACCTGAAAGGCTGCAACATTCTCAGCAGTCGGGCGACACTGGAACCGACGCAGAGCCGCACGCCTGGTCCTGATTGCAGAGCGGCATTCGGCACTCCACCAAGGGACAGGTGACCTCTTCCGGTGGCCTGTGGAATGGATGCTGCACGGCATGGTGGATCGTTTTGGTAATATGATCCACCCACGCCTCAACCTTCGCACAGTGTTCGAACTGGGCCAACTGGCTATAAAGTGTCCAGTCGGCTCCACTGAGCACCCATCGTGGTGGTCTCCTTTCGGGGCCCACACCATCTGGCTGGTGAATCCAGATTGGGAAATGATCACTGCCATGCAAGTCAGGAACCACTTCCCAGTGAGCACTGGCAGCAAGAGCTGGAGAGCAAAGCGAGAGATCAATGGCAGAGAACGACCTAGTCGCTGTGCAGAAATGAGTGCTCTGTCCTCCATTGAGCAAGTAGGCACAGGATGACAGGAGAAGCCTCTCAATTGCTCTACCCCTGGGGCAGGTAATTGCAGAGCCCCAAAGCACATTGTGGGCATTAAAATCACCACAAATAATGAATGGCTGGGGGACCTGTGTAAGAAGGTCGGTGAGGGCCACTTCATCAAGAGCATCATGTGGGGGCAAGTAAAGCGAACATACAGTCAATGGATGATGCACGTGCACGGACACAGCGACGGCCTGTAAAGTTGTTGAAAGCGAGAGAGGCGAGGAGTGGTAGTCCGTCCTGACGAAAATACCCACGCCTCCTCTAGCTCTCTCTCCACGCAGGTCGTCCTTTTTGTGGAGCGTATAGCCGCGTAGCTCAGGGGAGTATGATGGATGGAAATAAGTCTCTTGGAGACACAGACAGAGTGGTCTACACTGAGAGAGTAGACGAAGTTCCTCCACGTAAGTCCTGAACCCTTGCAAGTTCCACTGAAGGATGGGAACCATCTATATGATGGGGGTAGCACCTTTATCCTGTCTCTCCGACGGGGCGGGGAGACTGCAGCAGGTGGAGGGGCAGGCATGGGGCGAGATGATTGCCCCACACATACGTTGAATTCCATCAGCTCTGGGGAAGAGTCAGATGAAGCCTCACATAAAACAACATATGCATGGTCAGACGGTTTACCACGGGATTTGACCCGCTGTTGCTGCTGTATGGGAGCTTTCTGCGGTTTGGTGGGCTTAGGGGGAGCTGATGTGGGAGTGATAATGGCTGTACTGGGCTTCAGAACATCCTCAGCTGTTGGAGGCGCCAGGGGCTGGCCCAGGTTCGCCACTGTACCTTTGTCTGCCATTCGAGTAGGGACTACTGGCTCTGAAACACTGGCTGCGTTGCAAGTGCACTGACAGCTGTAGGTATTAGTGCCAACACTCGCCACCTCTGTCTGTGTTGAGGCATCGACTTTTGGAGTAGGCTTCTGAACCAGTGATGCAAAAGATGTAGCAAATGTGGGAGGTTGCATCGACTTATAGATCTTCTTGGCCTCACCATAGGGGATACGCTTGGTTGTTTTTATTTCCTGGTCTTTGCGTTCCTCTAAAACTATTCGGCAGTTCCTACTCCAAACAGGGTGGTTCCCAGAGCAGTTGATACATTTGGCTGGAGACGAGCAACCAACTTCTTCATGAGCAGCCTTACCACAGTTGCCACAAGTCGCTTCGCCTTTACATCCTAAGGTGGGATGCCCAAAACGCTGGCATTTAAAACAGCGCATTGGGGTTGGGAAATAAGGCCGCACAGTAAGGCGAAGGAAGCCAGCTTTAACACGTTCAGGAAGTTTCGTGCTATTGAAGGTCAGAATAAAGGAGTCGGATTTGACAAGATTGCCATCAACCCTCTTCATGATATGTTGGACATCAACGATACCTTCCGGAGCCCACTCACGCAGTTCTTCCTTGGGAATGTCAACTAGATCCCAGCATGTCACAACACCTTTGCTGCAGTTCAAGGTGCTGTGCAGTTCAATGTCTATGGCATACTCTCCAGGGCATTTAGCCGATTGGATGTTAGTTGCTTGCTGGGAAGTGGAAGTTTCCACTAGTAAGGTCCCATTACGTAAGCGCTTCACCGATTTTAAGGAGCCACAGATTCCCTCCAAACCCTTTTGTAAATAGAAGGGCGAAACCTTCTCGAAACTACCCTCCTTCCGTTTCACAATGAGAAACACATTCAGATTACCAGAATGCATTCTGTTACGTAAGACTGGACTTGTCAAAGAAGTGCCGGAGTAAGGGGACTGACTGCACGAGCCCTCTTAAGAGACTGGGTGTTAGAACCTTCCAGCGGCCCACCCTTTCCACAGGGAGGAAGAAAAGTGGATTTCGAAGGATCCATCTCGGTCCCACAAGCAGCTAGGGAACTAGAAGTCCACCTAGACAGTGCCCCGCGTGCCTAGGTAAGCCTTATACAACTGAGGTGCGGCAGGTTCCCCAGAGGTTGCCCGCTAACGACTGTTCCACTTCAACAGCCATGCATCTCATCAGCGCGCAGCACACCTTGAGACTGAGGGGTTGTTTATAGAGGTTTATGCCATCCTCGCGATCCGGGCAGTCAAACCAAGATCCCCATTCACTGAGACACACAAAATTCCACCGCCGCGCTGCACAGTGGTCGCTGAAGTATGCCCAGAGCTTACGGTGACAGGGGACTGGCGGCACTTACCAGTCCCCAGCTCAGGAACCCTGGGGTCGCCAAGCCCGTACCCAGCACCTGAATGCCGAGCCCCTGGGGGCACCCAGTTGCTGTAGTAAGGTCAAGCACTGAAAGTTTCCTTAAAATATTTTTCATTGGTATCCAAACTTTGTCACAAGTAGATTTCCTGAATGATGTTCTTGGGCCAGCAGGGTGGTACAAACATACAAAAACATCATTGTTTTCCAAACTCATTCTTTCAACCTCTGCAAGCCACCACTGTCCATCATAAACACATGCCACTATGTCATTCAACGTTAAAGACATAGATGTAATTTTACTGACACAACAGTCCTCATAAATTTCGGTTTCTGATGATACATAGCATCGGACTAAGTTTTCTGCAATGCCAAGGAATTTGTGGAAATGCCTTGTTCCTTTTATTGCTATACATTTTTCAAATCTGGTTTGAAGTGTTGTTTTCATATGTAGAACCACTTCTTTCTTGGTCAGAAAATAGGTAATGCCTTTAATACTATCCTTGCAAAAGACATACATGCCCTGTACTGTGAGAATTTGGTCTGTGGTTGGTCCTTGTAGGCTGGCTTTACTTCACGTTTTGTTGTACCTCCTACTCCATCACATGCATTTTTACCACGGTAGGATGCAAAAAAGTGCCATTCAGCCTCCAACCCAAAGTCTACTTTGTGGTTGCACAGATTTGAAAAATTATTTTTGTTCTTATGCTCACTACCACTTCTATCTGAAAAGGTGTATCAGCTTCTCAACCTTGGGAAAATTTTATTTTCTGTACTTCATTACATACTTTTGAAACACATGTACAGCCAAAGTGTTGCGCTCCAAGTAGTCGCTTAGAATGCAAATTGAAGAACTGCAAACTTCATCTTTCTCACTTTTAAAGTAGAGAATGGATGCACTGTTGCCTGGTCATTGACCCAGTGGTACCCTTGTATTGCATCCTGAATCACAAATGTAAAATTTTCTGCAAAATCAGCTAGTGCTATGCATTCAGTTTCATGAATTGTGCTTTTTTGTCATTCAAACACTTACTTTGGGTTTTAGAAACACAGTGGTGACTTTTGGGTTTTTGTTAAGTTATCAATTAAAGATTCCAAGTACTCTTCCTGAGATTTAACCACTGTTATCATTTCTGCCCTGTCAGTTGTGACCCACTGTTTGAAGGTAATACTGTCTGGCATTTCCGCATCATATTCGTGAAACAATTCAATAACAGTTTCCTTACCAGGGCATTTATTACACAAACTCATCATGCAGTCACAACTGTTAGTGTCACAGACCATTAAATGTAGTAACTCTTCGTAGTTAAGATCACTGAGTTTTGCACCCACAATCATCAGTTCGACATTTTGATGATATAAACAAACACATACAGAGTGTGTCCCTGAGGATCCAACCAAAATACACCACTTAGGGCAGAGGTCACAAAATTTTGACCTTCCAATTTTGCACTCAGGATGAGAATTTCTGAAAGCTACATAAAGTTCATTTAAATTTCACAGCACTATTCATTTTTGCTTTGATAATTTAACTCCTTTTATAACAACTCTTTGCAACCAGGGCACATTCTACTCTTTTCATCATCTTCAAAAAACTGCTGGATCTTTTTAATTGTTTCTTCACTTGTACATACCCCTTTCTTCTTTCCTAAAACTGGAAGAATGCCTTGCTCTTTCACTAATTTTCAGGTTAGTTTAACCAAACAATGAGAAACACTGAATTCATGAAGTATTTTTTCTCTTGACCATGGGTCAGGGAGCAAACTTAAAATTTTAACTTTTTTCTCTTTAGATGTCACTGAACATTTAATTTTTAATTTCTCTACTAAAATCAAATATTCAGTGTCAGATGATGCTGGTGGTAGGATTTCTTCTTCTTTAGAAATAATGTTGGTATCTGTATTATTAAAGCACGATTCCAAGTCTTTTCTAATTTTGTCTGAAATTTGTTTTACTTTATTTTCAATAGCTGCTTTCCTTTTTCTGCTACTTAATTTTATTATTTTTTAAGCAGGAGATACGTCTAACTTACGGTAGAAAAAGCAAAATGTAATATGCTAACAGCTTCACAACAAATATTTTTTAGTAACAATTTGGACACAGGGAATTTCCAGGAACCACATTATGTTTCACTTAGGAAGCTGTTTCACTCTCACATAACAAGGACAAATGTTCAAATCTTATTTCCCTCAAACCTTTAGTAATAGGCTTTTTATGAACTTTAAGTGGATGACAGCACTTTCTGCCAAAAAGGTGGTCATATTTCAGAGTATATTTCTTCTTCTGATACTCACATACTGATGTTACGGAAGAACTTACTCGAAATTTAAACAAAGTTTGTCTAACTTCATCACAGTCATTGACATTTTTCAAGTTTTTTGAAAGTGAACCGTAAACTGTTTTGTGACATACGTCACTTGCTATCTGTCCAACAGAGCACTGTTCATCCATGTTATTGCATTCCAGTTAATCTCTCAAAATTAATTACAAATTACACACAGAACAAAGCACATAACACATTCTACACTCTTGATGAAGTATGTAAATCCACTCTAACAGAGGTTTCACAACAGACTGACTACAACAATGCTACAACCAGCAATAATGTACTTCTGCAATGCCACACCCAACAATAATGTACTTCTTTATTGACAATAAACCTAAACGTAAATGGGAATTTTTATTACCATAGAACTAAAGTGAAAACTCCTATTGTTTAATATTGTATTATTAAAAATAAATAAACTAAATGAATATTTGGTGATAGTGTTAACTAAATATATGTCACAATTAAACTTTACTACAATGAAACAATAAACCATTTAAATAGGCAACAGCAGTAAGATCAGTTTTAGAGTAATGTGAATTATCTCCTCATTTTCAAAAATTCATATCTTTGTTCACAGTCAGATATCAATGTTGAAATTTTTACAATACATTGCTATCATATAGGTGTACAAACTGTGCAAAAATCATATTTTTATATTCAGTCCCACCTGAGATAACTAACCCCAAACTTTACAAAAAATGAAAATTTTCAAAAATTCATAAAAAATTAAGGAAACCTTTGTAAGTGTTCTTACTCTATATGAGACTAGTAGTGTGTGATATCTAACTATAGGAAAAAAAACAGACTCTCACAAATCACTCCTTGTTTGTTATTTTTGGGCCTAAAAAGTGGATTTTTGAAAATTACGATACTAAACTTTGGAGGTCATTTTGACTGGTTATTTTTGAATTAAGGTTGTTTTGTGTAATAGACAATGTTGTAGAGGACACTTTTCTAAAAACAATCATGTCAATTGCAATGTTGTAACTTAACCCAGTGCAGAGATATTCATATTTTTGCTAACGTCTCTAAACTGAAACACCGTCGCGCGCTTACAAACGAAAATGGCGGCCATCCAGTAAAGGTGCAAGATAAATTATTTTAAAAAACTGTTTTGAACTTCTCAAACATAGGGAAATCACACAAAAAATTAAAATATTTAAAAATGGTCAAGCAACCATCACTGGACCACTTCATATGGATTGAATCCTGTGGAACATAAATACATATATTACGTGCCAAGAAGTAGAAATTTTACCCATACAAGTGCCAAGAAAAATGTTTTCCGGGTGTTGGAAATATTGCTTTCATTTTAATGAGATTTTATATTTTGTATGTTGGTAAATGTTTAGAACCATGAAGGAAATAGGGCTGGGCAAAGCTAGCTGAAAAGATTTATTCTCACTGAAGACAGGTAGGAATCACTGCCTCTCCCACATCCCAAAATACACAGATGCATGACTTGCACTACAGAAGCTGGTCACAAAATGATGTCAGAACCATGAATGTAAAAAATGTCACAACACTGTCTGCCAATCCTTTTACAAATATGATCTGCCAAGTTTGCTTCTCTGTGAGCCAATGCATTTCTTCTAGTAATTCTGACAGTTTGTGAAAGATATCAACGCCATAAAATTGAAGTACCTTTGCTGCTTAGTGATGGTTTCAAAATTTCAGTGCTTTCTATTTTGTTATTTTTGTGGTTAATAAATAAATATACATTTTCATCCAGTTTCATATGTTCCCCTTCTCCACTTTCCCATGAAGGTTACTGAGTATGTGATCAGTTGTAGGCAGTCATTGTTTGGACAAAACTAAAATTTATAAATTTTGAGGTATAATGAGGAACTAGTGCATCTGATGTATAAGTGACAGGAAGCACAGTCATATTCCACTGTTCAGGTGGTTTTCATGGTATATCACCTTCTGAATGATAACAAAGAAATACAGTAGGCTACCAATTGCTCACTATTTTACTAACTTCTCTTTTGCTGTGTATAAATGACCACCCACCTTATGCCGAAAAACAAATAATTTTATTTTCTGAGGATGCTAGCATCATGATCAGTGCCAGTTGGGATGTACCAATAGAAGGAATGGTGTATGAAATTTTCCCCTAAATCAGTGTGCTGCACATTAGTCAACTTAAAAAATTATGCTGTTTGGGGCTGGATATTACAACAACAACACAGCATGGCAGAAAGAAAATATGTTAAAAAGTATTGTTTCTGCATGTTGATAAGAACTTTCATTGGAAATAACATATTACAGAGCTCAAACTTCATCAATATTTGTTAGGTGTGTGGCTGCTGATCACATAAACTTGGAAAACATTTTAAAACTGTAATCCATGGCACATCTATAACTACATAACAGGATGTCTCTCTTAAGACTTGTCAGATGCATCTTCTTTGGTGTTTCAGCAGATATCTGCAATTTTGTTTTTGCATTGTTGGAGTCACCTCAATCAAATAGCGCTTTTCATGTGACAACCCGTGTCAACAGAAAGTGTTGGTTCATTTCCTGTTGCAAATAAAATGATTTTTAAAGTAGAATTTTACATGCCCATTAGATAGAGTGCTCCTAAATTAGTTTAGCCAAATATTTGTATTATTGATATGTATTAACTCAGACTTTGCAATTCTGGTAATACTAATATTTGATAGCTATTAAATAGTGTAATTGTAAAAGTAGTTATTTGTCTGCTGTAGTTTACATTAGCCTTTGGTCCCCAATTTACCATTCTACTCACGGATGATCCACAAAGGAACAACTGCCGTACTCTCTTCCATACCAGTGAGCGGTTTCCACAACATCTACACCAGGAAGCAGCAAGTTTGTAGGATTTTCTGTAAAGACTGTTCTTGTATCTCCAGCAGCACACCTTAACATGCTACAACATCTTTCTTGAATAGTATCCAACAGTCCAAAACAACCTAATCTCAAGTGGCATGACTCTTTATCACAAATTACATGGCTTTTCTGTGGACTTCATCATTTCTTCAGTCTCTAAACTCTGTCTGAACAGCCTCACAAGGCCCAATGGTAACGACAGACTGCAGTGTTGTCCTCCATCGATAGGCACCACTGGATGCAGGTATGGAGGGGTATGTAGTTAGCACACCACTCTTCTGACCATTATCAGTTTTTGTCACCAGATGTGCTACTTCTCAGTCAAGTAGCTCCTCAATTGGCCTCACAATGGGTGAGTGCATCCCACTTGCCAACTGCTCTAGGCAGACCCAGACGGTCACCCATCCAAGTGTTAGCCAAGTCTGACAGCTCTTAGCTTCGGTGACCTAACAGGAACCTGTGGCACCATTATCGCAAGGCCACTGGCACAATTTCTTCAATCAGTCTGACAAAATATGAAACCCAGATAAGACTATTGGTGCTTGAGGATGAGCAATGTGCCGGCTACTTCCTTTGTAAAATCTGGACCATTCTCGAGTCCTTGTAATGAACTGAAGGCCAGTGTTCCAAAATTCTTGAGAATGACAATGGTTTTTCATAATAGATTTATATTTATATCCCATAAGCATAGGAAGAAATAAACAAGGAAAAAAACACACTGATCACAATGAAAAATATTAAGAGATCTGGTTGAAACTATTCCAATTAGGATGAAAGTTATATGTGCTAGTCCTTTGGATCCTTCACATGTCTGGATGCATAATAAGCTTTAAGTACATAAATGCACCAAAATATTCCCCACACATTTGTTTGCTATGTCATACACCTTTTCTGGATTTATGATTATGTTCATAGCTGTTCAGTTCTCAGCTGCACATTTTTTTCACTTTACTGGTTTCCACAGATTAATCTGCCACCTTTAATAGTTTGATACAAGCTTAAATAATAGGCAAGTCAATGTCAAATAAGGACTGGATGATAAAGGCGTCCATCAAAGAAATTATGCATAATATCTTTTATTTTTGTTCTCTGGATTAACTGAGCAGTTCTAGTTTCTTATAAAAAAGTAACCACCACTCTAATTCTGCAAGTTACAATTAGTTAGGAGCCTCTCTCCACAGCCCTAACAAGCACTAAGACCACATGATTAGAAAGCTACAGATTTAGAGTATTCACTGACTACTCCATACAGAATTGGACACGCATATATGGTAAAAGCATTTGCTTGTTTGAAACATGTATTCAATAGAACAGCAACAAAGTTTCATTGTCATCAACTAAAGTACTATTTTCCAAGCACAAGCATACAGAACCACGTGAAACATCAAATTTGCATTTCTACACAATAAAGACAATGAGACTACTCACTACTTCTATATGTGTACGCATTACTTCATGCTCATAATTTGAGAACAACTGGTGATACATAATCCAGGAATGGTACATATCACACAGTTAATCATCAACACAATTGCATTTATATCACCACTGATAGCAAATGAACTTAAAACCATACACAGCCTAATTACCATTTACACAACCACTCTCGGAACAAAATCATAATCACACGTGGCTAATACTTTGAAAGTGTATGGCTTAGGCCTTAATGAACTAGTAAATAGGCGTCCCATACTACATTGACACCTGACTAATCATAGTAAAAGGGAACTGTGTGACAACCACATTTTTCTGATCCACAATTGATTAAAATACGGATGTAAAACCCGCATTTAATAGTTCCCTGGAAACTTGCAATTAGGGCAAAACCCTTAGTCATTAAACACATAAACACTACTTTCTTTACTGACAAGTTAACAACAGACAGCACAAGAACAAATATTTTGCAGTTCAGTTCACTAGTGTCTTAGCTTCTTCAAGTCAGTATAATGGTATTTTTAAACATGTCACTGAACACAAAATAAAAGCTCCCGTTGTTCTGTATGAGTTATCACGGCGATGTTAATTTGATGGAAAAAATTAAAATCGTTTTCACGATGATGCACACAAAAGTTTTCCATTACTAATATTTAGCGATCTTCATACCAACGATGTTCCCTGGTTGAGAATGATTTTCATACGAAATGTTTTTCCAATGGACCAAATGCTTTAGCTTGAGCAGATGATCATCTTGCATAGGACTGCCCTTAAGCTACACAGGAAAACCAAGAAAATAAACTGGTTGTAACATGAGCACCGCATACAGGGCTGTTTATCGGCCATGAATATAAGAAAGTTTTATCACCAACAAATTACAATTACATCCAGCGGTAATGAGGCTTGCAATTATGATTGACATCTGATGTTTTTATCTACAACAATTTACCACTGTATTTCGTAAGTGGTGTCGGTTGTCAGATTCGATTTTGTCAAACAAATGACACAATAAATCTTACAGTACCATAATCACCTTGCATTATAAAGTAACAAACGCATGCTGAATCATACAACTAATCAACAAACCTGACATGTTATTTTTGGCCCAGCAGTAGGATGAAATTCACTGAAGAAAATACATCTTACAGGACCTTCACGCCCGCAACCTTCGAAATATCTTTCATCGCCGCCATTGACTGCACCCATATCTTTTCTCCGTCTTCTGCAACAATACCTGCCGAACACCTGTCACTTTAGTCTCACATAGCTTACACATAAACACACACCGGCAACTACACAATCAACATATCTCAGATGTTACTAAACCAATGCAATGATACACGACACGTAACACTGAGACACATATCGATCGATTCGATAGTTATCGAAAATGTTGTCTACTGCCAAGAAAAGTGGTGATTGATAATACCTTAGAAGTTCAATTAGTATCTCAGACTCTAATGATTTTTTTTGAATACCTGAACAGCTCATTTTTCTCCAATAAAAAGAAATTAAGATAAAGACAATGAAACAGTGGATACTTACATCCACTACCACAGCCGAAGCCGACAAGATAAAATTCCTTTACTGGAATCAGAGGGACACAAGTTTTTCGTTAGAGTAGGGTTACAGGCAGAGAGCATTGACAGAAATTAGAGCAGCCCAGACCATAATACGTGTAACAGGCTCCGAAAAATAATACTAATTTGTTTCATCAGAACATTGGATAGATGAGCTTATTATACTTGAGAAGATGTGGAAAACTGAGAAGTGATAGATGATCTATGCCTCTCTGAAGACCGTGTAATCACAGAAATGGAAATTTTAAATATCATGTATTATAGACTGGCTTTGTTTCTGTGTAGAGCTAATATAGGAAGAGGAGGAGATGCAACATATATTAAAGTTTGACACAAACTCAAAAATATTGAAACAAATATTTTTGTGTTGCACAGGACCTAGAAGCATGTTGTTGTGAGTAGTCACTCCAGAAAACTTCTCTGATAATTGTAACAGTTTGCAGATCACCTCTAGAAAACTTTCGGCTATTTATGATAAATCTATGTCTATTAGTGAGCTAACTGTTTAAAAGAGGAAATAGTTAGTAGTTTGTGAAAATTTCTTACAAGATGCGGACAGGAAAAATGAACTAAAATTATTATTTGTGTGTTTCACTCTTATTTTGGTAGCCAGTTTTCAGACTCATGTGCAGCAAAATAGAAAGACACTATTCATAATATTTTTGTAAACAGTGTCCAAGCTGAGACAATTAATGTATACCCAATCTGATCATGACACAAATTAATAGATACAAACAGCATTCCTCCTTGCAACCCTGATGCAGGTTAATACAAAGCACTAAGGCTTATTAATGACAGTAGGATACAGTGTTTCCAGAGTAAGTTAAAAGGGGTAGTATGGACAGAGATATATGTAGAAAGAGATGGTAACATCAAATTCAGTTTATTCCATACTACATTTGTGCCTATATTTGAAAATTGCTCTCCTAAAAACAAAACAATAAACAAAATAAGAACACGTAAGCCATGGATAACAAAGAAAATTAAAGTCTCATATAAGAGGAAGAGGGAAATTTATACAAACGCCAGAGAAGTCAAGATCTGACATTAGGGCCTACTTGCATTCTAGAAAAAATACTGTAGTATTTTAAGGAAAGTCAGTGTGCAGAAGTATACATATCCTGACAGACATAAATAATGCTGATAGTAATATTAAAACAATATGAGACACTGTCAAATGAAAAAAAGGACTGCCAGTGAGTGTACAAAATTCCATAACAATTATACTAAATAACAATTCACAAGTTGCAAGTACATTTGACAATTACTTTCTTAACATAACAGCAAATATAGGATTGAATGGTTCAGTTGAAGAAGTAAGAGAATGTATTAAATATGTGATTTCACAAAATTATAAGCAACTAGAAGTAGCACCAACATCCTTCACTGAAATTAAAACAATTACAAAAAGCAAAAGCTCATGTACAATTGATGGAATTTCAAGTAGAATTCTGAAAACTTGTCCCTCTTAATAAGTAGTGGGTTATACAGAAAATACCTCTGCTAAATTACTGAACACTATTTGTGTATTTACTTTAGCAGTTCCTGGGTATATATAAATCATGTTTCTGTGATGTGATAATTATTAATTATAGTCAGGGTATATGTGAAGAATAAGATGCCAAGGTTTACAATAAGCCTCCATTATGTTTTTTATAGTCTTGGAGTGGAAATGTAGTTACTACAAAACTGGAAGCTACTGTTATAGTATCTCACAATAAATGGTTGCGAAACTGTTTCATACATAATTCTGGGTTGTGCAATCACCTCTAGCGCTTGTATGTAATCTGGGAGGGGAAGGGGAAGTAACCAGAGGCCTGGCATCTTCGCTATGTTCTTCCTTCTTTTCTTGTCATTTGAGCTTAGAACTGTCAGTTTTGCTTTCAGAATAAAAAATGTTAAAGAATTAGCAGAGTTACTGATGGTACTGCTTCAAAAATACCTTGCAAAAACCAGAGAAGGGAGAAATAACTGTAGTGGTTAAAAAGGATCATAAAGCTCAGAAATTAGACAAGAAAATAGAAATTAATACAAATGATTTAAGAATAAAAATATATTAATCCATGTACTTTTCAAAAAATGTTCAAATGTGTGTGAAATCTTATGAGACTTAACTGCTAAGGTCATCAGTCCCTAAGCTTACACACAACTTAACCTAAATTATCCTAAGGACAAACACACACACCCATGCCCGAGGCCATCCACTTTTGTTTCTTTTCTTTTCTTTTAATTACAGCAGAGAACTGAAATAAGTAAAAAATGTCTCTTGTGAATGTTGTCCAGTGTCATATACATCCTTTTAATAATCATGCTTCCTGTCCCCTTTGCGAATACCAATAAAGTCTCCAACGGACAGGCAGAAATCACCAGAGGCAAAATATTTGAAAGTCTGTAGTATCTGGTTCATTGGTAGAACAGAGCCATTTCTGAAAGGATCGAGAGAATGACATGAAACAATTCAAGATAAGTTTAAAAAAGTAATGTGTAGCCACTCCTTCCACTGTCATGATTATGTAGATCCAATGACTAAAGATCCCTGTTAACTGAATGAAAAGTAGCCTACCTATGTTCTTGTCACAGAGAGATAAATATGTATGTGGTTATGGGGATAACATAATAACTGAGAAATACAACAGCTATCTGCTATAGCTTTCTTTTTTAAAAAAAACTCCTTCCTATTAATTTCACTGTGTTAAACTTAGCTTGAGTAAACACAAATAATTTGCATGTTTAAGGGAATAATGCTGCGTGATGGACTATTTTGTTACTCTGAAGGATTCACTAAAAGATGGAAAGTTACTGTCCCATGGGTTATAAAAATGAACAATATTTTTTGCTATAGATTTGTCTGAGTGAACAAGAAACATTACTGTGCTATCAAACTTTTTGTTACATTAAACCAACATAATAAGCCATCAATTTCAGGAAAGTGGTACTTCACACGAGTGCAATATATTTTAATGTTATGTTCAACTAGCTGCAGTTTGACATAAAGGAGAACACTGAAAAAACTTGATATTCAAAGAAATTTAAAAACGTGGCATTCCAGGGTCTCCTTCCACAGGCTACAACTATGTGTATAACTAGATTCCTGATCTGTTATTACAGCATACAAAAACAGCTATTATTTTATGATAAATATGGGTGAGATTATGTGGATAATACTGGTAACAGAGAAACAACAGCTACAGTCTGTAGCTGGGGAAGCATTACTTTAAAAAGAAAATCTTACTGTTCTTTTAATCTCACTGTGTTAAATTTAGCCTGAGTAGGAAAAAATACTTCACTGGCTTCAGTAAGTAATGGTAGGTGGGAGACAATCTTCTTGCTCATTAATGGACCTGTAATCCTAATATATTCAATAGAAAGTGGAAATATGTTTTGACACTACTGTGATGTTTACAAAAAAGGACATTCCCAATAGAAAACAGAGTGGAAAAGCATTTTCTGCAATTGATGAAATTGGGACACTACTATTTCGTCAAAACGTTTTGCAACACGAAAAATCGATGTTTCATCAAAAACAGGAAAATCTGTTAATGCAAATTGTACATATAATTGGTGTGGTTCTTCGATTTGGTTAAGTATATTATACCACTGTCTGTTAAATAAAACGAAACAGTCCTTTTTGCTCCTGAAGCAGTTGTAACACATGCCAGATGAAGAAGGCTGTTTTTGTATGAATCGTCAGTTTAATGTGCCTGATTTACATAAATAACACGTTGGAATTTACGAGGTACTGAAACCGAATGCGTATTACTACAAATAAACAGTATTACTTAAGAAAAGACGGAAATAGTCTCACTTGTCCGTCATATGCTCCAGTTTCTCACGTATAAGACTGAACAGTTCAGCCAAAATCTCGCCATTGTCGACTGCATCTGTCACTATCCCTGCTATCTTGAAACGTTATTCCACAGTTAAGCTCCATAAACGGTTAAAAATCGCCAGTTAAGTCATCTCCAGTTTATTCTACGGTTAGGTGTTATTCCGGGATCGTACAAAGCGTTTCTCGCGCTATTTCGGGAATAGAGCTTAACCAACCACTTACCGGAGATTGTACAACTGGCTCTAAAATATGTGATTATTTAACTACTTCATAAGAAATGTGACAAGGCAGACATCAACAATTGTCGTCTACTTTCCTTACTGCCATCTTTTTCCAAAACAATTATCGTCTAATTTCCTTACGCACATCTTTTTTCCAAAACAGCCGAAAAAGTAGTATACTCAAGAGTAGTCTCACACTAAAGTGGAAACAATGTACTTAACATATCACAGTTGGGATTCTAGAAGAGTTGCTCGACTGGGAAAGCTAGTTATACATTCACACTGTTTTCAAGATGGCGTCGTTTGTAAATTGCGATTTCGGAAGCTCAGTAAAAACGACGAAAGTGACGAGAAAAAGTGTCGTTGCTGCAAAAAGCTTGTCACCTACAGCGACAATACATGTATTACATGTTATATTACATCAAAAGTGATGGAAAAATGCAAGTCAAAATATAAAGACTGTTACCTTGGGAGCTAGGCCAGTACATCTGACTATTAACAATCGTGAGAAACACAAGAAAACTTTCACTCTTGTAAAAAAAAAATGTGCGAAGAAGATTGTTATGTGATTTAAATGCAAGGTAACATGCCATAGTAGGTGCATGAGTGTTGACCCAAAGCAAAAATTCTGGGTATGTGCGACATGTGACTATGACTTAGGCCAAAAACTAACAAATACAGATTGCATTTGTGAGTTCGGCGCGATGTTAATAAACGTGCTCATTAACTTAAAACATAAGCTTCAAGCAGACTTTCATATAAGTAAAAGAAGAAAGGAAAGTGAGACAGAATGGTACATGCAACAAACAAAGTAAGAAAGTGGATAGTCCATCACTTAAAAATATAGCTTTGGAAGCTGATCTTTGTAAAAAATATTATAAAACTGTGAAATCTGGAATAAGGTGTGAGCAGCGCAACAGAATATTTCGTTTTAGTTGTGGGCAAGTGGATCCCTCAATGAAGAATTACGAGTACTTTGGTATCAAATGGAAATGTGGCGATTTGAAGTACAAAAAGTGGAGGAAAGCAACTCTTAAAAAGAGTATGCAAGATGTGCAAATATTAAAAGTAGCGAGTATAACGAAGTAAAGTTTGTGCAAGAAAACTCCTGTGAAGTCCTGCAAGAATAGACTGAGAAAGAACAATGAGCAATCAATATCACTTGGAAAAACTTTACATTCTTGCAGATAACCGTGGCCGGGGAGTCGCCTCGCTTGTTAACGAAACATCAGTTGCGAAATCAACAAGTTTTGTTAAGCCTGGTGCCTGCCTATCAGAGATAATTAAGAACTGTTGGGTGTAAGGTCCGCCAGTTATGCAAGAATGTTCACACTGAAGAAATTATCAAGTTAACTTCAAACGACTTTGTAGCACTGTTTGGCGGTTCTAACGATGTATACAAGAATGAAACCTTGGTAGCTTGCTGGGAATTAGACAAGCACCTTGCTCATATCTCACACAAATGTGATCTTTGTAATTGTACCGTACCACCACGATTTACTGCCTTGGTCTTACGTAAATGAAGAGATTACTGCTGCCAAGAAACGTTTTTCAAATATATGCAAACAATTCAGAAATGTTTGCGTTCTTGATATTTATGCCGGCCGCTGTGGTCTCGCGGTTCTAGGTGCTCAGTCTGGAACCGCGCAACTGCTACGGTCGCAGGTTCGAATCCTGCCTCGGGCATGGGTGTGTGTGATGTCCTTAGGTTAGTTAGGTTTAAGTAGTTCTAAGTTCTAGGGGACTAATGACCACAGCTGTTAAGTCCAATAGTGCTCAGAGCCATTTGAACCATTTGATATTTATGAAGTGGGTCAAAGATTTGACACTTCACATGGGCTCCATCTGAACAACTTAGGTAATCAACTTGTGACACAAAAATTACTGGAAGGAATCATTAGGGTCCAACAAATTTCTGAAGCACTGAAAGCAGTACCAGTATCAGAACTAAAATCTAACAGCAGCAACGACACTAGAAGCAGCTTCAGCACCAACACCATCACCACCACCACCAACAGAAGCAACAGCAGTGAAAACAACAACAATGTAAACAAAAGAATCAACACAAAAATTAGAATCATAATCAGTATTCTACTATGTAACAAAGAGGAAAGGATGTGCAACAATAATGGGGTAGGCATAAATTCAAATTTTGATGTAAGTTGTAACAAAACTAGTGTAAACAAAAGTTACTGAATATCCTAAGGCAGCACAATTTCTGTTAGCTTAATTCAAAATCCACTAGTCTAGTGTCTTAAATAATGATCTTGTTCCAAAGAGAAAAACATTTAACTAGAAAAGGGAACCCATGGTACACCCAAGAATGTGATAATCTAAACTACTGCTGTTAAAAAGATCTAAGCCAAGTCAATTTTTCTGATGAAATTAAGTATTTGCAAAAAATTATCAAGCAACTGTAC
Organism: Schistocerca nitens; assembly: GCF_023898315.1. Classification (NCBI taxonomy): domain Eukaryota; kingdom Metazoa; phylum Arthropoda; class Insecta; order Orthoptera; family Acrididae; genus Schistocerca; species Schistocerca nitens. The sequence goes on along the minus strand of NC_064616.1, from coordinate 698,126,048 downwards.
AAGAAAGTGTAATTGTTTTGCTATACAAAGATCCAACACTATTTTTAAAAAACAGTAAAAACCAATGCAAAGCAGCCTGGTAAGTAATTAATAACATTACAGGTGTAGTCAGAAACTCTGATAACACGGTTCCAGTACCAGCAGATACATTCTTTGTAAGTTGTGCAGAGGAAATCAAAAAGTTAATAAAAAATCAAACGAAACATATATGGATTACATTAAGAACACAAACTTAAATCATTATCAGGCTGAGCCTTCATTAAGCAGCTTCAAGAAGGTAAACCAAGGGGATGTTCTTGAAACAGTCAAAGACTTGATAAATTCATTTAGGTCAGATATTTGTAATATGTCAAACAACCGACTTAAATAAATAATATATTACATTGTAGCTCCATTAACATATTCTACAAACTTCTTACTTACAGATGCTTTGCTCAAATTATCTAAGGTGACTCCAGTTTTTAAGAAGGGAAGCAAATCTAAACCTGCGAACTACAGGTCAATTTCACTAACCCCAGTACTAGCCATAGTATTTCAGAGCACCATGTATAGACAAATGTATGCATGCCTAGAACTGAACAAGACATTAAGTATGTCACAGTTTGGTTACAGACACGAATGATCATGTGCACAAGCTGTAGAACTATTACACTCCTGGAAATTGAAATAAGAACACCGTCAATTCATTGTCCCAGGAAGGGGAAACTTTATTGACACATTCCTGGGGTCAGATACATCACATGATCACACTGACAGAACCACAGGCACGTAGACACAGGCAACAGAGCATGCACAATGTCGGCACTAGTACAGTGTATATCCACCTTTCGCAGCAATGCAGGCTGCTATTCTCCCATGGAGACGATCGTAGAGATGCTGGATGTAGTCCTGTGGAACGGCTTGCCATGCCATTTCCACCTGGCGCCTCAGTTGGACCAGCGTTCGTGCTGGACGTGCAGACCGCGTGAGACGACGCTTCATCCAGTCCCAAACATGCTCAATGGGGGACAGATCCGGAGATCTTGCTGGCCAGGGTAGTTGACTTACACCTTCTAGAGCACGTTGGGTGGCACGGGATACATGCGGACGTGCATTGTCCTGTTGGAACAGCAAGTTCCCTTGCCGGTCTAGGAATGGTAGAACGATGGGTTCGATGACGGTTTGGATGTACCGTGCACTATTCAGTGTCCCCTCGACGATCACCAGTGTTGTACGGCCAGTGTAGGAGATCGCTCCCCACACCATGATGCCGGGTGTTGGCCCTGTGTGCCTCGGTCGTATGCAGTGCTGATTGTGGCGCTCACCTGCACGGCGCCAAACACGCATACGACCATCATTGGCACCAAGGCAGAAGCGACTCTCATCGCTGAAGACGACACGTCTCCATTCGTCCCTCCATTCACGCCTGTCGCGACACCACTGGATGCGGGCTGCACGATGTTGGGGCGTGAGCGGAAGACGGCCTAACGGTGTGCGGGACCGTAGCCCAGCTTCATGGAGACGGTTGCGAATGGTCCTCGCCGATACCCCAGGAGCAACAGTGTCCCTAATTTGCTGGGAAGTGGATACGCCCTCGCTCAAAGTCCGTCAACTGCACATACGGTTCACGTCCACGCTGTCGCGGCATGCTATCAGTGTTAAAGACTGCGATGGAGCTCCGTATGCCACGGCAAACTGGCTGACACTGACGGCGGCGGTGCACAAATGCTGCGCAGCTAGCGCCATTCGACGGCCAACACCGCGGTTCCTGGTGTGTCCGCTGTGCCGTGCGTGTGATCATTGCTTGTACAGCCCTCTCGCAGTGTCCGGAGCAAGTATGGTGGGTCTGACACACCGGTGTCAATGTGTTCTTTTTTCCATTTCCAGGAGTGTATTTAGAGACATTTTATCATCCTTTGAGGAGCATACTCATACACAGCTCTGTGATCTGAGTAAGGCCTCTGATTGTGTTGATCACCATGTTCTCCTCTCCAAACTAGAGTACTGTAGAATTTGTGGCAATAGTCTAAAACTAATGAAATCATATCTCAGTAAAACAAAGCAGGTGGTGAGTTCAGACAGTCAGTTATCAAACACACTTGGAAGTTTAACATGGAATGTCACAGAACCTCTTCTATATCTGGCACAGACAGATGACTTACCAGATAATACAAATGTAATGACATATATGCACACAGGTGATACTACTTTTCTGTTTGTAAACTATGTATCTGAATAATTAATTTGGTGAAGGAAAGTGCATCATACTGCTTCAGTGCAAATAGTTTACTGTTAAATGTAAATAAGACACAGAATATATGGTTCAGTCTATCAAAGTCTGCCATAATAGAAAAACAAAATGTAAAATTATTAGGCTTTTATCTTGACAACAAACTGATATGGAGCACCCATGCAGAACAACTAACAGTTAGGTTATTAAGAATACTATACTGGCTGACGAGACTCATGTCACGTGTCACCTGTGGATATGCAAGGAAAGCATACATTGTCTGTTTTCAATCTATTTTGTGATACAGATTAATATTCTGGGTAAACAGCAAAAAAAAAAAAAAAAAAAAAAATTCCTTTAATTCAGAAGAAAGTAGGCTTAAATAGATTAATGGCAAGAAAAGATAGCAGAACTCATTGCAAGCCTTTTCTCATTAATTTATATATTCTAGAAAGTGTTGGTTACACACTCATTTAACTACCAAATTTAAGTGTAACAAATCAAGGACATGATTATAATCCTAGGATGAGTACTGCTCTGCTCTTACCACAAAACAGACTAGCAAAAACAAACAATAGTCATACCTATGTGTCAATCAAAATGTATAACTAACCATTTAAACATGTCATAAGCATACCAGTCAAATCATTTAAGGAAAAACTACACAGCTTCTTGCTAGTAAACCCATTTTATTATTCAGAGAAATTTTTAGAAACACCAAATACGAAAACATAAATAATGTCAACAGGTATTTTGTAACATTAATAACTAAACTGGTTCTCATCTAATAAATTGCTGTGAAATTCAGAGAAAACTCAGCACCTGCTGCTGGGACTAGCCAATATTGATTCCAAAATAAACTGACAACCCTATATAAATATTAATCACATCTACAGAAAGATATCAAGGATGTCCTTTCTCGTATGGAAATTATCTGATCCAGTGAGAAACTAATATCTTATGTTAGCTTACTCTGGACTCACATATCCTATGAGGTCACTCAAGACATGACAGTGACATGTTACTGATTCAGAAAAAGGAGCTACGAATAATGTGTAAGGTTGGTCCAAGGGAACACTGCTCCCCTTTATTTGTTAAGACCAAAATAATGACAGTGATAAATATTTATGTCTATGCATCATGTATATACACAAAAAACAACTTAGCAGATTTTGACACCAGAGAGAACAAACATCATTATGACACCAGAAACAAGAAGTGTATTGACATTCCTAGATATAGACTGACAAAAACAAGCAACTCTCACAAAGTGAAATGTTTGAAATTTTTTAATAGATTGCCACATTCTGCAATCAATAGACCTTTCAATAATTTTAAAAGTAAGTTGTATAAATGGATAATAAACAATCTATTCTTCTGTTTAAGAGAATTCTTAGATACAAGTAGTGTAGGAATTGAGTTTTAGGATCTTGATTACAATTCTGTACAACAGGTTAATATACCTGAAATTATTTGTGCATACAGTGTGAACAGTAACTGTTGTTGTTGTTGTGGTCTTCAGTCCTGAGACTGGTTTGATGCAGCTCTCCATGCTACTCTATCCTGTGCAAGCTTCTTCATCTCCCAGTACCTACTGCAACCTACATCCTTCTGAATCTGCTTAGTGTATTGATCTCTTGGTCTCCCTCTACGATTTTTACCCTCCACGCTGCCCTCCAATGCTAAATTTGTGATCCCTTGATGCCTCAAAACATGTCCTACCAACCGATCCCTTCTTCTAGTCAAGTTGTGCCACAAACTTCTCTTCTCCCCAATCCTATTCAATACCTCCTCATTAGTTACGTGATCTACCCACCTTATCTTCAGCATTCTTCTGTAGCACCACATTTCGAAAGCTTCTATTCTCTTCTTGTCCAAACTAGTTATCGTCCATGTCTCACTTCCATACATGGCTACACTCCATACAAATACTTTCAGAAACGACTTCCTGACACCTAAATCTATACTCGATGTTAACAAATTTCTCTTCTTCAGAAACGCTTTCCTTGCCATTGCCAGTCTACATTTTATGTCCTCTCTACTTCGACCATCATCGGTTATTTTACTCCCTAAATAGCAAAACTCCTTTACTACTTTAAGTATCTCATTTCCTAATCTAATTCCCTCAGCATCACCCGACTTAATTTGACTACATTCCAGTATCCTCGTTTTGCTTTTGTTGATGTTCATCTTATATCCTCCTTTCAAGACACTGTCCATTCCGTTCAACTGCTCTTCCAAGTCCTTCGCTGTCTCTGAAAGAATTACAATGTCATCGGCGAACCTCAAAGTTTTTACTTCTTCTCCATGAATTTTAATACCTACTCCAAATTTTTCTTTTGTTTCCTTTACTGCTTGCTCAATATACAGATTGAATAACATCGGGGAGAGGCTACAACCCTGTCTCACTCCTTTCCCAACCACTGCTTCCCTTTCATGCCCCTCGACTCTTATAACTGCCATCTGGTTTCTGTACAAATTGTAAATAGCCTTTCGCTCCCTGTATTTTACCCCTGCCACCTTCAGAATTTGAAAGAGAGTATTCCAGTCAACATTGTCAAAAGCTTTCTCTAAGTCTACAAATGCCAGAAACGTAGGTTTGCCTTTTCTTAATCTTTCTTCCAAGATAAGTCGTAAGGTCAGTATTGCCTCACGTGTTCCAACATTTCTACGGAATCCAAACTGATCTTCTCCGAGGTCGGCTTCTACCAGTTTTTCCATTCGTCTGTAAAGAATTCGCGTTAGTATTTTGCAGCTGTGACTTATTAAACTGATAGTTCGGTAATTTTCACATCTGTCAACACCTGCTTTCTTTGGAATTGGAATTATTATATTCTTCTTGAAGTCTGAGGGTATTTCGCCTGTCTCATACATCTTGCTCACCAGATGGTAGAGTTTTGTCATGACTGGCTCTCCCGAGGCCATCAGTAGTTCTAGTGGAATGTTGTCTACTCCCGGGGCCTTGTTTTGACTCAGGTCTTTCAGTGCTCTGTCAAACTCTTCACGCAGTATCTTATCTCCCATTTCGTCTTCATCTACATCCTCTTCCATTTCCATAATATTGTCCTCAAGTACATCTCCCTTGTATAAACCCTCTATATACTCCTTCCACCTTTCTGCCTTCCCTTCTTTGCTTAGAACTGGGTTTCCATCTGAGCTCTTGATATTCATACATGTGGTTCTCTTCTCTCCAAAGGTCTCTTTAATTTTCCTGTAGGCAGTATCTATCTTACCCCTAGTGAGACAAGCCTCTACATCCTTACATTTGTCCTCTAGCCATCCCTGCTTAGCCATTTTGCACTTCCTGTTGATTTCATTTTTGAGACGTTTGTATTCCTTTTTGCCTGCTTCATTTACTGCATTTTTATATTTTCTTCTTTCATCAATTAAATTCAATATTTCTTCTGTTACCCAAGGATTTCTATTAGCCCTCGTCTTTTTACCTACTTGATCATCTGCTGCCTTCACCACTTCATCCCTCAGAGCTACCCATTCTTCTTCTACTGTATTTATTTCCCCCATTCCTGTCAATTGTTCCCTTATGCTCTCCCTGAAACTCTCTACAACCTCTGGTTCTTTCAGTTTATCCAGGTCCCATCTCCTTACATTCCCACCTTTTTGCAGTTTCTTCAGTTTCAATTTGCAGTTCATAACCAATAGATTGTGGTCAGAATCCACATCTGCCCCAGGAAATGTCTTACAATTTAAAACCTGGTTCCTAAATCTCTGTCTTACCATTATATAATCTATCTGAAACCTGTCAGTATCTCCAGGCTTCTTCCATGTATACAGCCTCCTTTCATGATTCTTGAACCAAGTGTTAGCTATGATTAAGTTATGCTCTGTGCAAAATTCTACAAGGCGGCTTCCTCTTTCATTCCTTCCCCCCAATCCATATTCACCTACTATGTTTCCTTCTCTCCCTTTTCCTACTGACGAATTCCAGTCACCCATGACTATTAAATTTTCGTCTCCCTTCACTACCCGAATAATTTCTTTTATCTCGTCATACATTTCATCTATTTCTTCATCATCTGCAGAGCTAGTTGGCATATAAACTTGTACTACTGTAGTAGGCATGGGCTTTGTGTCTATCTTGGCCACAATAATGCGTTCACTATGCTGTTTGTAGTAGCTAACCCGCACTCCTATTTTTTTACTCATTATTAAACCTACTCCTGCATTACCCCTATTTGATTTTGTATTTATAACCCTGTAATCACCTGACCAAAAGTCTTGTTCCTCCTGCCAGCGAACTTCACTAATTCCCACTATATCTAACTTTAACCTATCCATTTCCCGTTTCAAATTTTCTAACCTACCTGCCCGATTAAGTGATCTGACATTCCACGCTCCGATCCGTAGAACGCCAGTTTTCTTTCTCCTGATAACGACGTCCTCTTGAGTAGTCCCCGCCCGGAGATCCGAATGGGGGACTATTTTACCTCCGGAATATTTTACCCAAGAGGACGCCATCATCATTTAATCATACAGTAGAGCTGCATGTCCTCGGGAAAAATTACGGCTGTAGTTTCCCCTTGCTTTCAGCCGTTCGCAGTACCAGCACAGCAAGGCCGTTTTGGTTAATGTTACAAGGCCAGATCAGTCAATCATCCAGACTGTTGCCCCTGCAACTACTGAAAAGGCTGCTGCCCCTCTTCAGGAACCACATGTTTGTCTGGCCTCTCAACAGATACCCCTCCGTTGTGGTTGCACCTACGGTACGGCCATCTGTATCGCTGAGGCACGCAAGCCTCCCCACCAACGGCAAGGTCCATGGTTCATGGGGGGAAGGAACAGTAACTAATATAACGAATGGCGAATAAGGAATCTGAATTTGAGTAAATGTACTGACAAAGTCTATTACATGTACAAATGCTGAGTGAACCTGTATCGAATAGCAGAAGCCTTAAATAGTAAAATATCGTCAGCTGGTATTTTGTGTGGCCTTTCCAAGGCATTTGATTGTGTAGATCATGTTACTCTCTTAGCAAAAGGCAAGTTTTATGGAACTGATGTCTTTACACACATCTGGTTTGAATCACACTTGCCAAATAGAATGCAAAGAGTTGTGCCATATAATTCAGACAATGTTAGAAAGGTAGACAAATTTAGTGACTGAGGGAAAAAGAAGATCACAAAGGGAGTTCCACACCGTTAAATTTCATTTCTACTTTTTGCAGATGATACTAGTATTATAATAAGTCCCGTTACAGAGAAAGCAAATGATATTTTGCAAAGAATTATTAAGTAGTTCTCTAAAAATGGACTCTCCCTAAACACTATGTTCATTTCTGTACAATAAATAGAGTCATACCAACAACTAATGTGGCACATGAGCAGGCATCAGTAAATAGGGTAAAAATCGCCAAATCACTTTGGGTGCATATATTTATGAAAACATGAACTGGAAGAAGCATATTACTGAGCTTCTCAAACAGTTAAGTTCTGCTACTTTTGCTCTTTGTACTATTGCTAACCTTCGAAAAAATGTAGCAATCTCCTTACATATTTTGCATAGTTCTGTGCACTATTGTCATACAGAATAATTTTCTGTGGTAACTCATCAGTTAGAAAGAAAGTATTGATTGCACAAAAGCGAGAAGGAAGAATCATATGTGGTGTTCACTAACAGATATCATGTGTAACAACTAAAACGGCTTCTGATACCAAATGTAACAGTTGTGATACTAAATGTGACACTTCTGCTACTAAATGTAACTGGGTTTTCTCTTTGGATGCTGTCAATTGTCAGGATGAGCATTCTAAAGCATTCTGTCAGGGTGAAAATATTAAATAAATTAACTTTTCTCTCTTAACAACATGTGGGCAGGGTGGGTTCTTCCTTGGCTCGCGTATGAGGTCGAATGAAACATCATTTTTACATAAGATAACTTTTATTGAAGATTTGTACAACTGTATCTTACGGAATATTCTGGTTCGGAGAGCGGCAGCTGTGTCGTTTGTGAAGTCTTCTGCTGCGGCAGCGGCGGCGGCGGCGGCGGCGGCGTCTGATTACGCGTAGCGGTGTGTATCTCGTGTCGCAGTCTCGCCCAGCTGACAGGAGACGCGCAGCGCGAGGTGGCCGGTTTAATTATTGCGAGCGAAGTCGTGCGTCGGATGATACCTTGGGAGTGGCGTCCCAGTGTTTCTCTTCTCTATGCGGCCGCGTGTGTTGTGCGTCGACCAGCGGAGCGGCGCGGCGGGGGAAGGCCAGTGTCCCGGACTCGAACCACGGACTCCTGCTTGCCAGTCTTCGGCTGTCAGGTCTTCATCCCAGCTCACAGGTGACTGCTGATGTGAGGCCGTCTCCTTCCCGTCCTCACGAGTCACCCGGGTATGTAAAAACCAGACTTTAAATACCTTTTAACTTCTGTCTTCTGGCGCCGCGGCTGCTGCCTGCTATTCCATTACAGCGGCGGACTTGGTTCGTCTGTGCATGATGCAGACTCTTCTTGCATGACGGTCTTCAGCATCGAAACTGACTGAAAACTTCTTCGTCTTCTTCGTCTCTCCTCTCCGTCTCCGTCCTCGACTCCGTCTCCGTCTCCGTCTCCGTCCCCGTCTTCATCTGTCTGGCTCACTGCGTCTCGCGTATTTATTCACTTCAGTTTACTGGAGGTGAACGACTTCACGGTCATTGCCTCGTCTGTCACGTTGAAAAGCTTCTCGAAGAATCTTCTTAACGTCGGCCATTGGCTCTTGGGATGTAGGCGAGGGCCTTTGATCACACGTGACGGCTGAGAAACACGTGAGCCGGTCATCTTCTGTCACGTTGAATAGCTTCTCGAAGAATCTTCTTTACGTCGGTCATTGGCTCTTGGGATGTAGGCGAGGGCCTTTGCTCACATACGACAACTGAGAAACACGTGAGCCGGTCGGGCGATGCCCTGACGGCTGAATCGACAGCGCCCGCTTATGTGGAAGTTGCTGACTTCATGGTCATTGTTTCTTCTGTTCTGCTGTTCGGCCCGCTGTTTGCGAGTATGTAACTCTCTAAACTAAACCAAGTTTTTCATTTATATTCTAATTTCTAGTTCACTTTGATTTCACTAATTTATTTACTTAAGTACCACTCAACATTCCTCCACCCTTCGGAGAAATTCGCCCTCGAATTTACCACTCAACATTCCTCCACTCTTCACACGGCAAAAGCACTAACATAAGCAATGAAAATTCTCGACTTAGAAGATTACACACGCTTCACATTAAGTATGTTGAAAATACTTTATCACTTTACTAAAGCACTGTACGCTCATAAATCACATAGTTCACACATAAATGGTTATAATAAGTGTAACAAATCTTGGTGACGTGATCTCAATAATTTGATAAGGACCTCTGTAGTTTGTTACAAATTTCTTCGTTTTTCCTCTCGCAATATAAGGAGTTGAAAGCATAACCCACTGACCGATTTTGTAATTTGGATATTTACCTTGGGCATTACCTAATCTTTCCTGTCGTTCAAAAGCCTTTGTATTAGATTTTTGAACCTTTTTCCATACATCCTTCATCATTCGACTGAAATCTCTTACTGTTTCTCCGACTTTTCCGTTTTTCTGCCTGATTACATCAAAAGGGGACGGCATTTTTCTGCCATAGACCACTTCATAAGGTGACATGCCAGTTGCTTCATGCGTTTTGGCGTTGTATACCGACACGATTATTGGTAAATACGTATCCCAATTAGAATGTTGTTCGTTAATATAATAACTAAGCATCTTGCCAATTGTCCGATGAACTCTTTCTGTGCGCCCGTTGCACTGAGGGTGTAACGGAGTTGTGCGTAATTTACGTATTTTTAGTAAGTGGCATAGCTGTTTCATTAGTTCAGACATAAAATTAGATCCCTGATCTGTGATAATAGCTTCAGGTACGCCAAATTTAAGTATCCAGTTGTTAACTAAAGCTTGGGCAACTGTATTTGCTTGCTGATCTGGGAGACTCACCATAGCTAGGTAGCGTGAAAAGTGATCTATAATTGTAAGAACATACTTATTACCAGCAGGTGTTTTATGAAATGGCCCGTAGAGATCGATTCCGCAGATTTGAAATGGACATGAAGCCTCGGGGAGCCTCTGTAAGGGTATTTTTGAACGAGAAAGTTCAGCTCGTTGTGCGCACGCAATGCAATTACGAACGTACTGCGCAACATCCTGCTTTCTGGTTTGCCACCAAAATCGCTCTGCTACACGTCTTTCGGTTGTCCGCTGTCCATTCGGGAGGACGACGGTTCAATCCCGCGTCCGGCCATCCTGATTTAGGTTTTCCGTGATTTCCCTAGATCACTTCAGGCAAATGCTGGGATGGTTCCTTTGAAAGGGCACGGCCGATTTCCTTCCCCATCCTTCCATAATCCGAGCTTGTGCTCCGTCTCTAATGACCTCGTTGTCGACGGGACGTTAAACACTAATCTCCTCCTCCTCCGCTGTCCACCGTGTCCTGCAAGGATATGATCGTGGGCCTCTGCCATTATTTCTTGTCTAAGGTGTTGGGGAACAACAATTCACGGTCCAAGTTTTGTTTTACGGCATAATACACCATCTTCAAAGCAAAATTGTTTTTGAGTTGCGTATTTTTTGCATTCTGTATCCTCATCTTGTGCCTTTCTCCAGTCCTCAGTATCTCGGCCTGTTGCTTCCAAAAGTGCTATTTTCCGACTTAGACAATCTGCATTTGTGTGTTTTTTGCCTGGTTTATGGATAACTTCGAAATCCATTTCGGAAAGACATAGGGCCCAACGGGTGAGACGACTAGATGGATCCTTTAATCCAAGCAACCATTTTAAAGCTGCGTGGTCTGTAATGACCTTGAATTTCCTACCATACAAATAGCATTTAAAGTATTTGATACCATAAATAACACTTAACAATTCTTTCTCCGTTGTGGAATAATTTCTTTCTGCTGTTGTTAGTTGTCTCGAAGCGTAGGCTATGGGGTGTTCCGCGTCATTAATATTCTGACTCAAAACAACTCCTACTGAATGACCACTTGCGTCACAGGATAAAATAAATTCTTTATTATAATCTGGGTAGGCTAATACTGGACTGTGTGTTAACTTATCTTTAAGGGTTTGAAATGCTGATTCACAATCTTCAGACCAATGAAATTTTGCACCCTTTTTCAATAATTGGGTTAAGGGTCGGGCAATTTCAGCAAAATTTTGAACATATTTCCGGTAGTACGATGCAAGACCAATGAAACTTTGTACCTCCTTAACGCGTTGTGGTGTTGGGAAGTCCTTAACTGCCGAAATTAATCGAGGATCTGTTTTAATTCCTTCCTCACTAATGACATGCCCTAGGTATGTAACCTCTGTCAATGCAAAAGTTTTCTAAGTCTCTGAAAAACATTACGCAGACGCACAGCATGTTCATTAATGTCTTTGGAGAATACAATAATATCGTCTAGATATACACAACATTGCTGAGTTTTGAGTCCTCGCAATACTCCATCGAGTAGTCTTTGAAAAGTTGCTGGTGCATTTTTCAAACCGAAAGGCATTCTTTTAAAGTGCCAGTGGCCTCCAGGGGTAGAAAATGCTGTTTTATGCCTATCTTCAGGAGCAACTTCCAATTGATGATATCCGCTACGTAGATCGATTGTTGAAAAGTATTTACTGTTACCCAAACTGTCAATGATATCTGTAATGTTTGGAAGAGGATAAACATCTGAGATAGTTTGTTTGTTAAGGTGTCTGTAGTCACAACAAAATCTATATCGTTTCGTACCGTCGGGAGACTTCTTTGGAATAATTACAATATTTGAATTATAAGGCGAATCAGAATATTCTATAATTCCATCTTTTAGATGCTGTTCTAAAAATTCATCCAGTACTGGCTGTAAGTGATGCGGAACTCTATAAGGCTTCCTATAAACTGGGGGGCTATTTCCTGTTGGGATCCTATGCTGTGTGATATCTGTTGCTGGCAGTGGACCTTCTGCATTAAATAAATCTTGAAACTCAACTAAAACTGCTTCTATCGTGTCTCTATCATTTCCTTTCAAATGCTCAATCTTCTGGCGTAATGCGGTTTTGTAGGCGTCTGGTTTCTGACCATCATTAATATCTGACCAAATGAAATCTTCTTCTTCAAAAGTACTGACTGTAGCTACTAATATTCCCTTATGCAACTCTTTGTCCTCCACTCCGAAATTGTCAATATGTACCGGTACTTTTCTTTCTCCCTCAACGTCTTGAACCCGTACAACACTTCTACGTACAAAACAATGTGATACATCTAATTCCTCATTTTCCTCTAAAGGCTCTATTAGACACACTGTATGTGTAGGTACTTCGGGGTCAACGGTCATCCAGACAAGTTTTCCTGAGCCAGATGGTATCTGATCCCGCGAATCAACCTTCAAGGACGTTGCACGCAGTATAGTTGATTTCGCCTTCCGGTTAGGGAAATCTTGCGGCAGAGGGCCCTTTGCAGCGGTGTCACCTAGCTGAAACATTATTCCGCTACGTTCTACAGTTTGCTGTCTGAGGTCGATTTTAGCGTGATGTTTATTCAGGAAATCCAGTCCTAGGATCGCGTCGTACCCGTCAGTTACCTTTGTTACCACTTCTACATCTTCCTGAAATTGTACACCGTGAATATAGAAAATCAGTGATGTACATCCTAATGACTTCACTGTACCTCCTCCTACTCCACTCAATCTATACCTTGGAGGGTCATATTTCTTTTCTCCAATACATTCATTACTTACTATTGATACGTTTGCACCTGTATCCACTAGTATCCTTGCCTCCTTATCCAGTATGGTAGCAGATAACCAGCATTCCGCCTTCACATTAGCCTTAATGGCATGAAATTTTATTGGGAATGCCTGGCGGCGGCTCCGACATTCCCGTTTGAGTTTAACTGATTTCTATTTCCAAAAACTTTCTTAGACCTGCATTCCTTGAATGTGTGACCAATTCTTTGACAATTAGTGCATTGAGGTTCTCTGCAGTTTTTTGCTATATGTCCCTGTCGATCGCACCTAAAACATCGTACTCCTGCTGAAAATACATTTCGCTTCTCCTTGTATCTGGTGGCAATGTCTATTTCTTCGAAAGCTGTCGCCACAGATACAGCTTCTGCTAAAGTTTTAGGAAACTCTGCCCTGACACGACGGGACGTTTCAAGAGGTAACCCACGTAAAAATGTATCCAGAGCTCTATTTTCTGCCTCTTGTAAAATAACTTTATTTGCTTCATCACTAGTTGTCAACTGATAGGTGTAAATATTAACTTTTCTAATCCTATCTACAAAACTTTCTAACGACTCGTTTTGCCTCTGAGTGATAGTGTTTAACTGTTCCCTATAAAATCTACAGCTGTTCTGTTTTTGAAAACGTTTAAGCAATCCTTTCTTCAATTCCTCAAATGTTGGAGCATTCCGTAATTCTTCATGGTATAAGACGTGTGCTTTAGCCTCTCCTAGCAATCTTAACTTTGTCATTTGGAAGAGCTGTTCATCTGACCATGATCCTAACTTTGCAGCTGCTACTAAATCATCAAAAAAGGCTGTTATGTCCTCGCCAGGTTTACCTGAAAAAGGAGTTACTAAGGCTGCTGCTGAGGAATCTAGGGTGGGAGGGATTGAACTGGTTTGCCTAACCTCACTCAACTGTTTAAATAATGCATTATTATCACTTTTAAGCTGTGCTATCTGATTTACTAAGCTCTGAATAGCTTCCTCAGTGGAAACCGCTTGTGGTGCTGACTCTGACTTTGTACGATTTCGTGTCATCATTTTACAAACTGTTAGTTACACAATATTACCACACTGAATTCAAAAGATGTTTAAATGTTTTCGACAAACTCTTAAAATTATGAGAGAAAATACACTTCTAAATAAAGAAAATATTACGACTGCTATGCAAACCTCTATCCTTTCACACATTAAACAATACTAACTGTGGACCTTTAGTGACTGTCATTCACACCTCATATTGAGCCAAGGGTTTTTTCTCTGACACCCAAATGTAACAACTAAAACGGCTTCTGATACCAAATGTAACTGTTGTGATACTAAATGTGACACTTCTGCTACTAAATGTAACTGGGTTTTCTCTTTGGATGCTGTCTATTGTCAGGATGAGCATTCTAAAGCATTCTGTCAGGGTGAAAATATTAAATAAATTAACTTTTCTCTCTTAACAACATGTGGGCAGGGTGGGTTCTTCCTTGGCTCGCGTATGAGGTCGAATGAAACATCATTTTTACATAAGATAACTTTTATTGAAGATTTGTACAACTGTATCTTACGGAATATTCTGGTTCGGAGAGCGGCAGCTGTGTCGTTTGTGAAGTCTTCTGCTGCGGCAGCGGCGGCGGCGGCGGCGGCGGCGTCTGATTACGCGTAGCGGTGTGTATCTCGTGTCGCAGTCTCGCCCAGCTGACGGGAGACGCGCAGCGCGAGGTGGTCGGTTTAATTATTGCGAGCGAAGTCGTGCGTCGGATGATACCTTGGGAGTGGCGTCCCAGTGTTTCTCTTCTCTATGCGGCCGCGTGTGTTGTGCGTCGACCAGCGGAGCGGCGCGGCGGGGGAAGGCCAGTGTCCCGGACTCGAACCACGGACTCCCGCTTGCCAGTCTTCGGCTGTCAGGTCTTCATCCCAGCTCACAGGTGACTGCTGATGTGAGGCCGTCTCCTTCCCGTCCTCACGAGTCACCCGGGTATGTAAAAACCAGACTTTAAATACCTTTTAACTTCTGTCTTCTGGCGCCGCGGCTGCTGCCTGCTATTCCATTACAGCGGCGGACTTGGTTCGTCTGTGCATGATGCAGACTCTTCTTGCATGACGGTCTTCAGCATCGAAACTGACTGAAAACTTCTTCGTCTTCTTCGTCTCTCCTCTCCGTCTCCGTCCTCGACTCCGTCTCCGTCTCCGTCTCCGTCCCCGTCTTCATCTGTCTGGCTCACTGCGTCTCGCGTATTTATTCACTTCAGTTTACTGGAGGTGAACGACTTCACGGTCATTGCCTCGTCTGTCACGTTGAAAAGCTTCTCGAAGAATCTTCTTAACGTCGGTCATTGGCTCTTGGGATGTAGGCGAGGGCCTTTGATCACACGTGACGGCTGAGAAACACGTGAGCCGGTCATCTTCTGTCACGTTGAATAGCTTCTCGAAGAATCTTCTTTACGTCGGTCATTGGCTCTTGGGATGTAGGCGAGGGCCTTTGCTCACATACGACAACTGAGAAACACGTGAGCCGGTCGGGCGATGCCCTGACGGCTGAATCGACAGCGCCCGCTTATGTGGAAGTTGCTGACTTCATGGTCATTGTTTCTTCTGTTCTGCTGTTCGGCCCGCTGTTTGCGAGTATGTAACTCTCTAAACTAAACCAAGTTTTTCATTTATATTCTAATTTCTAGTTCACTTTGATTTCACTAATTTATTTACTTAAGTACCACTCAACACATGTAGGTACCTCTTTAAGGAGCTACTCATTTTAACTGTGTCACCACAATACACATATTTGCTAATGAAATTCGTCATAAATAATCCATCAAAATTTGAGAAGAACAGAAATGTACATATCTATAGGGCTAGAAGGAAAAATGACCTTTATTACCCATTGTTAGAGCTGTCTGTGTCTCAGAGAGAAGTTCAATATGTAGGAAAATCTTTTTATCATTTTCCCAATAACATAAAATGATGACAGGTAGCGAAGCAAGTTTTAAATCTACCTAAATTCATTTCAACCTGCAGAACTCCATCTATTTTACTCATTAATTTCTACTTAAAAACTGGTAGGCAGTAAAAAAAAAACAACATATGTAAGTATAGTTGAATGAGTAGGACTAACATCAATAACGCGTTCATTAAAGTTAACACTCATCATGTATACATATCCTGTAAACTGTCTCGTTTCATGTCATTTCAACAAAAGAATCGTTCAAATGGTATGTGGAACATGTCACTAACTAACTAACTTTTGCAAGATCTCGGCGGAATCCAGAATGATTTTCATAGAGATCTATTTTCATACTACAAAAAGTCATAATCTGCGAGCATAAAACATATTCTGTAATTTTACGACACACTGATGTCAATTACATACTGTTATAATGAAGTGTATCTGTTAGACGACCTGTATCTTGTTATCAGGAGTGACATGTATGTTTATAACTCTTTGGTATGCCTCATGGTAGTGATGTACAATAAACTACTGTTATAGGTAGGCTTACCACACATCCTAGATTAATCTGGACAGCAGGACAGTCCTGATTTTTTAGTGTTGTCTGGGGATGCAAAAACGGCTGAGATTTGAGAATTTTATGACTGGAGGCAACTTTTTTAAAACAAAATTTAACCTATTTAGTTGACATCATGTTTTTAAATATTCTGTTACAACCTTGTCTCTCTCAGTTGACTATGGAGCAAACGCCTGTCCAGTAGCAGTAGTTTCTATGGATAAATATTCTGTGGAAAAGCACTGGAAATTCAGAGGGATCAAAATTGAACTGCAAAATGTAACTTTTAATATCCTTATATAGAGTACTGAGTAATGGTTCAACAGATTTATACAAAACATGGATATTGTACCTCCATACTTCTAGAAAAGTTTAGGCAGGTATTTAAATATTAACTCTTTATCTGACACAAGACTCAAAACAGAACTTGACACTCTGCACAGAACATATTATTTTCATAATACTGTCGCAGAAGAAGTTCAAATGGTTCAAATGGCTCTGAGCACTATGGGACTTAACAGTCCCCTAGAACTTAGAACTACTTAAACCTAACTAACCTAAGGACATCACACACATCCATGCCCGAGGCAGGATTCGAACCTGCGACCGTAGCGGTCACGCGGTTCCAAACTGAAGCGCTTAGAACCGCACGGCCACACCGGCCGGCTCGCAGAAGAAGCTGAGTAGCACCGTGGTGTAGTGGTTATGATACTAAACTGTTGCATGGAGGGTCGTGAGTTAAAAACTCACCTGGACTGTACAATTCTAATTTCTATATTCGGTTCGAGTACATTCTAGAAGCATCGACAAATGTCAAGAATCATTGTACTGGAAAGTTCTGTAGCTGTCTATAATATACTGTATGTCTTCTGGCCGGAGGCAGTTAGCTCTGCGCTCTTGTATGTGCAAGTGCTGAATAAACCTTCGTTAAGTGAAGATAGTGTTCGTCATTCATCTAATTACAGCTTGTTCTAGTGACATTATTCTGGTGGAGGCGCCGCGTATTGGAACTTGTGATAGCGCACATTATCGACGATACAGTGGCTCCCATCAGGCCACGACAGAGCCGCCGTTTACATCGCGAGAAATCCGAGTTCGAGCCATATTCAACAGATCACAACCTATCGGAGACAGAAGAAGAAGAGGACGTTACAATGACAGCAACTGAGTGCCACCACATGAGACATCCTTCCGGGTTCTCTGTTGACGATGACCAAGATCCAAACAAGTGGCTGAAGGTATATGAGCGTACAGCCAAATTTAACAAATGGGATGACACCGTGTGTTTGGCTAACGTATTTTTCTACTTAGAGGGCACTGCCGGAATGGTATGACAACAACGAGGAGAAGTTCACAAGCTAGGAAGTATTCCAGGCGGAACTGAGCAAGTATTTCGGCGATACACAACGACAGAAGTGCAAGGCTGAAGATGAACTAAAGTGCAATGCACAGCGTCCAGGAGAAACTACAGCATCCTATCTTCAAGACGTCTTGGAGCTGTGTAAAATAGTGGATCCTAGAATGAAGGAGGAAGAAAAGGTTGCACATCTCGTGAAGGGTGTTGCTGAGGACATGTATCAAGCCCTCCTGAAGGGGGTTTCGACAGCAGACGACTTCACAAAATGGTGCCAGTATATCGAGACAATGCATTAAAAAAGAATTACACGCAAGAAGTTTGAACGGCTTCCAAACGTTGTATCGATGTCTGTGATGGAGGAAGCAATTGATTTCACAAGTGTTCTTCGTCAGATAGTGAGAGAGAAAGTTCAGAAGGCACTTGGATTGCACGGCCAGCAAAAACTGAGACGCTTCAAGAGGTCATAAGGGAGAGAGGAAGTGGAACAGACATTGAACCCAATCTCTCGTCCTTCATTTCCCTTTAAAACAGCGAAAAAGTCGAGTCCCAGGCGGAGTCACGTTCCTACAATGCAGTTTGAGGAACCTGTTGGGCACCAAGAGTGGCCGAGTGGTTCTAGGCGCTACAGTCTGGAACCGAGCGACCGCTACGGTCGCAGGTTCGAATCCTGCCTCGGGCATGGATGTGTGTGATGTCCTTAGGTTAGTTAGGTTTAAGTAGTTCTACGTTCTAGGGGACTTATGACCACAGATGTTGAGTCCCATAGTGCTCAGAGCCATTTGAACCATTTTTGATGAAGTGATAGCGCTAGAAAGGTAACTGTCATGTGTCATGCCATGCATCAACCGATGGGTCTTGTAGTGGAATGTAAGAGAAGCATACCACTGAAGAATAACTTGGTCATCCCAGCGTCTGTCGTCTCGCTTAAGAACGGATTCGGTGAATTGTGGATAGTTAACTGTTGCCAAGAACCGCAGATCCTTCCAAGACGCATGTGCATAGCAAACGCTGAGACGTTAATTGAAGAACAGCTGAGCGTCATAGAAGCCTGCCATGCCGAGTCTGTGGGCGAAATTAGCGCTGTTACAACGAGACAAGATCTTCTAGCTCGACTATCACCAGATCTCACTGAGGAACAACAGAAGATGCTACTTGCCATTACTCGAGAGTTCTCTGAATGCATCCATCCACAGGTGAAGAGCAAATTAGACAAATCGACGGTGAAGCACCGGATTAGCACTGGAGACCATCAACCAATAAGCCAGAGGGCATACCGTGTGTCAGCAACAGAACGTCGAATAATTCGCGACGAGGAAGAGAAAATGATGAGGAATGACATCATTCAGCCTTTGCAGAGCCCATGGTCATCACCAGTGGTCTTCGTCAGGAAGAGGTATGGCAGTTGGCGCGTTTGTGTTGATTACAGGAAGCTTAATAAAGTAACTAAAAAGGACATTTGCCCTCTTCCATGAATTGACGATACACTAGACTGAAGGGGGCTATGTTTTTCTCAACCATGGATATGTACTCGGGATACTGGCAAACTGAAGTAGATGAGGCTGATCGTGAGAAAACAGCATTCATTACCCATCAGGGCCTGTATGAGTTTAAGGTAATGCCGTTTGGTTTGTGTAATGCACCAGCAACTTTTGAACCGATGATGGATAATCTTCTAAGGCACCTGAAGTGGACGATGTGCCTTTGTTATTTAGATGACATTATAGTGTTCTCAGAGGCATTTGATGAACATATAAAAAGACTGAGGGCCGTTCTGAAGTGTCTCCAACAAGGTGGACTGAAGCTTAATCCAAGAAAGTGTCTCTTTGGAGTAAAAGAAATCAAAATACGTACTTGGACACCTTTTGTCAAACGAAGGTGTGCGGACAGACCCAGAGAAGATGAGATCTATAACGGAATTTCCTATTCCTAAAAGTATTAGAGATGTGAGAAGCTTCCTAGGATTATGTTCTTATTACCGTCGTTTTATCAAAAACTTTTGTATCAAAGCCAGGCCACTGTTAAAAGCTGATGCTTAATTTATCTAGGGTGTTGCTCAACAAGGTTCTTTCGATGTGCTGCGAAAAGCTCTGACCACTGGCGTTGTACTTGGTGTGTATGATGAGAGAGCACCTACAGAACTACACACAGATGCCAGCGGGTATGGGATCGGTACTGTTCTGGTGCAAATTTCGGATGGAAAAGAGAAGGTTATAGCCTATGCTTCTAGGACACTTACAAAAGCCGAGAGAAACTACTCAACTACAGAAAGAGAATGTCTTGCTGTGATCTGAGCCATATGTAAATTTCTACAGTATCTCTATGGAAGGTCATTCACAGTTGTTACAGACCATCATTCACTTTGTTGGTTGACGGGTCTTAAGGATCCAACACGACGACTCGCCAGGTGGGCACTACGTCTTCAAGAGTATGACATTACCATAGTGTACAAAAGTGGAAGAAAACACCAAGATGCCGACTGTCTCTCAAGAAACCCTGTGCAAGACCATCAAGACTTTGATGAAGATAGTGACTGTCTCGCTGCACTCCAGGATCTCTCTGCTGAGCAGAAGAAGGACGCCAAGATATCTCAAATTATGCTTGCCTCAAATTGGTCAGAGGATGTGAAAGGACAATTTAATGTAGTTAATGATTACTTTGCAAGAAAAACTTTGATCCGTTTGGAAAGAGTGTTTCCTAAACACTTGCGCTTAGATGTTCTACAGAATTTCCATGATACACCTGAGGCCGGACGTTTAGGATTTATTAAGACATACGATAGAATCCGCAAGAGATTTTTCTGTCCAGGTTTATTTAGGAGTGTCCGTCACTATGTGTCGCACTGTCGAGAGTGCCAGAGGAGAAAGACAGTTCGTCAGAAACCACCTGGCCGACTCATACCACTTCCACCAGCCGAAACGCCTTTCCAGCGTGTTGGGATTGACCTCTTCGGACGATTTCCAACGTCTGCTAGTGGCAATAGGTGTATTATTGTTTGCACTGATTATCTGAGCCGGCCGGAGTAGCCTTGTGGTTCTAGGCGCTACAGTCTGGAGCCGAGTGATCGCTACGGTCGCAGGTTCGAATCCTGCCACGGGCATGGATGTGTGTGATGTCCTTAGGTTAGTTAGGTTTAATTAGTTCTACGTTCTAGGAGACTGATGACCTCAGAAGTTAAGTCACATAGTGTTCAGAGCCATTTTTGATTATCTGACACGCTATGCCATTACAAAAGCCGTGAAAACAGCCGAAGCATCCGAGGTAGCCAAATTCATCGTGGAAGACATTGTATTAAAACACAGTGCCCCAAGGTCGTTAATTACGGATCGAGGGAAAGTTTTTCAATCGAATCTTGTAACAGAGATAAACCGTCGGTGCAACATTACTTATCACATGACGGCTGCCTACCATCCGCAAACTAATGGGCTTACTGAACGCCTCAATAAGACCTTGGCTATCAATGTTCATCAGTGTTGAGCAGAGCAACTAGGATGAGGTGCTACCTTTCGTGAAGTTTGCCTACAACACCGCGACACAAGACAACACAGGATTTACGCCATTTTTCCTGGTGCATGGGCGTGAGGCGACTACGACGATGGACACTGTGTTTCCGTTACATCCTGATGTGGACGACGACTACATCGGCCAGGTGTTAACCAGAGCTGAGGAAGCTTGGCAGTTAGCTCGACTCCGCATGCTGCAGGCTCAAGAACACGATCGTCGAAGGTATGACGCGAGCAACTGCCCTGTTGTCTACTAGCCTGGTGACCTCGGTTGGATCTTCACTCCTGTTCGGAAGGTTGGTCTCTCTGAGAATCTCCTCAGGCGCTACTTTGGACCTTTTAAGGTTGTAAGACAGTTGTCTGATGTTACTTATGAAGTTGAAGATTTCGACCCCGACACAAGACGATGACAGGTCAGAATACAGTCCACGTCCTTTGAATGAAACCATATAAGGATCCTGCAGCCCAGGGTAAATTCGAAGCTGAGCGACAGGCAACAAGCGGAAAGGTGACGAAGAGCGTAGCGGCAAAAGAAGTTCTAAGAAGATCACCACCAGGGCGAGAATCATCCATCAGGAGTTGGAGTATGCAGGACTGATGACTCATTCCTGGACTAGGAGGACGTAACACCGAGACGCTGTTCTCTTAAGGAGGGAGGAATGTTGCAGAAGAAACTGAGTAGCTCCGTGGTGTAGTGGTTATGATACTAAACTGTTGCGTGGAGGGTCGTGAGTTGGAAACTCACCTGGACTGTACACCTCTAATTTCTAAATTCGTTATAAGTACATCCTAGAAGTATCGACAAATGTCAAGAATCATTGTTCTGGAAAGTTCTGTAGCTGTCTATATATTGTATGTGTTCTGGCAGGAGGCAGTTCGCTCCGCGCTCTTGTATGTGCACGTGCTGAATAAACCTTCGTTAAGTGAAGTTAATTGTTCGTCTTAAATCTAACTACACCTTCTTCTATGTGACCATACTATTAAGAGTTTTACGAGAATATCCAAGAACACTCAATCTGCCATTGGATTTATAATTACAAATACTGAATCCAGTAGATGCCTCATGAATGAAATGAGTCTATCAAATCACAATTCACAGTCTTTAATTACGAATGAAACTGTGAACGTAGATACTCGCTTCTATTTTTCTTAGAGAGAATTAACATTTGTAGCGTAGAACTTCTAAAGAAGAAAGTGGGAAATGAAAATTGGCCACATATGTGCCTTTTCTGTAGCACAAATGATAAATATAACGTTTTACTGGAGAGTCACTTAAAATCTATGAAAGAGTGCCTACCAAGCAAAACAAGGACAGTGAAGAAAAAGGGAGGGCCTATGCTATGGGTGACGAAGGGGTTGCTTGTATCGTGTAAAAAACTAAAACATCTTTATACTATTACCAATGATCCACACAGACCGAACCATTTCGATTAATATTATAAAGCTTACAAAAAGTCTTACAATAAGTCCCTTAAAGCTGCAAATTTTTTTTGTGGGTAACATGATTGCTCAGACAATCGAACAGAGTCAGGAGCACATGGAAGATAAATTAACAAAGAAACATGAAAATTGGCAGACAATAATAGCAAAAGCCCAAAGCTCAAAGTAAACAATAACATGGCAAAAGATCGTTTAGCTGTTAGTAGCAGTTTCAACAAATCTTTTACCGATATATGTCAAAAATGTACACAAAATACCAAAAGTGATCCTATGAAAGAGGGATGGACGCAAAGATCTCTGTCACGGTCTCAGCATCCATGTGCTGCCAGAGCCAGCAGGTTACGTTTGTGTGCAGATGATTTCCTTGGCCAACACTTTCCACCCTGTGGTCCAGGTTACATCTTAATTTTGGTGAACCCTACGTGGGGTCCTCATGGTTCATAGTGGTAGACGCTGGTTCCAGCTTTCCTTATGTTGCTCACAGGTCATCTACCACCACCACCTCCACTATCCAAGTATTAGCTCGAATTTGTTCATGAG
Source organism: Schistocerca nitens (assembly GCF_023898315.1). Lineage (NCBI taxonomy): Eukaryota > Metazoa > Arthropoda > Insecta > Orthoptera > Acrididae > Schistocerca > Schistocerca nitens. The sequence goes on along the minus strand of NC_064616.1, from coordinate 698,102,808 downwards.
AAGGATTCCGTGAAACCATTGTGAACGACAAAGGCCCTCAATTTACGTCTGTAGAATTCAAAGAGTTTTGGACAGTTAATGAAATCTCCTTGACATTTGCAGTTCCTTTCCATGCAGCATCTGATGGCCCTGACAAACGTTTGAGCTGGTCTTTTAAAACCCAGATGGCCAAACGCTGTCAACACCATTCTGTTGCAGACACATTGTCCTTATTCTTATCTTCCTACTGGGGCCATTCCCATGAGCCCTACACAGTCGCCCTCTGCGGTCCCAGTTGCCAATCATGCATCCCAAGCTTCTGACTACTCCCGACTTCCACCTTTAGCACCATCATTACGCAACCCACCATCCTGTCTGGGTCAATGTGTACACCTGAGGTAAGCCAAGGTGGATGCTTGTCACCGTTCAGTGACTCCTGGGCTTCACCACGGTGGAGATTTGAGTGTGCCGATGGGTCCAGCCACCAGCGACATCAGATTCGTCAGAGAAGAGGTGCCACACAACCAAGTAACAGTCTACCTTCAGCATGTGTTACAAATACTCCTTTGCCATCTGCGACTGGTGACGTGTCATCCTGGGAGGAGACATGCCAATGGGTCACAGAGCAGCAACCAGCCATGCCTTTGGACGTCGATCCACACCCAGGGTCTTCCTCCCTGTGCTCGTAGTATATGGACTTTGTCGAGGACTCCGACGCCTACCTTTTTTTCGACACCTTCATCCTGAGGGGGTGAGGGTGGGGGGAGAGGATCGCTGTGGTGCGCCCTCCATAAAACGCCGACAATCGGCTGTCTGCGAGTCTCAGCATTTAAACCACCGCACTCTGGCCGCAACCGGCAGTTCATCCACCATCTGAAAACTGGAGTTCATCCTCGAAGTCGCCGACGCTGATATCACCTTGTCCGCCACTCACCGCTGTCACCATCTGCCCTCTGTGCTGCACTTCTGGGGATGGGTCCTGTTCAACACGACAGTTTCGAACGTGAAGAAGTTTTCAGTGGTGACTACTGAAATCAAAATGTTCAAACGTGTGTGAATTCCTAAGGGACAAAACTGCTGAGGTCATCAGTCCCTAGGCTTACACACAAGTTAAACTAACTTACGCTAAGGTCAACACACCCATGCCCGAGGAGGGGCCGCGCGATTCGTGACATGACACCTCACCGCGGGGACACTCCTCGCAGCTACTAAAATCAGACAAATTTTCTTATCCCATGCTGAACACAAACCTTAGCTCAAAACCGAGGCAGGGCATATAACGCGCTAGGGTAGTGACTTCGTATTTTTTTTCCAAGTGTTGTTTGAGTTTCCTGCTAGGAACTAACAAATTTTGTTCTTTGGATCTGGACGGTTCAAGAAGAAGTTAAACTTTTGTTGAATTTTCAGAAGAATTTTGTTTCCTTTTTCGATTCAGGCAACGGCCTTGCCGAAGTGGATACGCCGGTTCCCGTGAGATTACCGAAGTTAAGCGCTGTCGGGCGTGTTCGGGACCATCCAGGCCGCCATGCGCTGTTGCCATTTTTCGGGGTGCACTCAGCCTCGTGATGCCAATTGAGGAGCTACTCGACCAAATAGTAGCGGCTTCGGTCAAGAATACCATCATAACGACCAGGAGAGCGGTATGCTGACCCCCACACCCCTCCTATCCGCATTCTCCACTGAGGATGACACGGCGGTCGGATGGTCCCGGTAGACCACTCATGGCCTGAAGATGGAGTGCTTTTTTCTATTCAAGCATCAGATCAATTTTGTTCAAAGTCCTTTCAACTTATGTGTTAGTAAATGTGTTAAGTGTGAGTGCTTCCTGTTTTCAGTTTTTGGGAGACGTTTCACATGCCACACACACTATGCTAACGGAATACCCGTTTTTTTTTCGTGTAGTGTATGCCTGACTTTTTGAGAGTGCCTTCAATTCTCCACCCTATAGCGGAAGTCGAGAAATTCTCACCGAGATCGTCCTAGAATCACTTGAGCCTCTGGATTTAACCTTTTGTTTGACTCGAAACCAGAGGACCACAATCGAATTCGGTTCAATGCGACAAATAGTGGTCCAGCCAGTCTTGTAAAGTAAGCGAGGACGGGTTCAGGGCCGCAGCTCGTGGTCGTGCGGTAGCTTTCTCGCTTCCCGCGCCCGGGTTCCCGGGTTCGATTCCCGGCGGGGTCAGGAATTTTCTCTGGCTCACGATGACTGGGTGTTGTGTGATGTCCTTAGGTTAGTTAGGTTTAAGTAGTTCTAGGTTCTAGGGGACTGATGACCATAGATGTTAAGTCCCATAGTGCTGAGAGCCATTTGAACCATTTTTGAACGGGTTCAGGACCAATGGGGCAAGCGTCACTCGTGCTGACATGAGCTACAATTTTTGGCTGTTTGCACCCAGGGCGTTCAGCAGCTGTCGGTAGAGCTTCCTACAGATGTTGGAGGAGCTGACCGCTCTTCCCCTGAGGCTCTTCATTACTGTCTCATGCTGGAGCTCCCAGTGATCAATCAATATACCAACCCCCTGTGTTTGTCCAGACTTCATAGGAAAATTGGCAACTAACCAACTGATGAGGCATCTTGTGTTGGCTTAGATGAGTTATCAACACAAGGTGGCGTCACTTACCTGTAGGTGAGGCGTAAGTGGGTAGCGATATGGCTAGTTCCAAGATTGACTTTCCGCCTGGAGATACAAGAAAGCTTAGGCATAATTTGTATTTGGCGTGAGGAATAGCAGTTTGCTCTAAATGCAGAAAAATGTAAGATAATGCAGATGAATACAAAAAATCCCATAATGCTCGTATACTGTATTATTAGAATGGTGTTGACACAGTCATGTCTATTAAATATTTATGCATAACGTTGCAAAGCGATATGAAATGGAACGAGCACATAAGGCCGATACTAGGGAAGGCGAACGGACGACTTCGGTTTGTCGGGAGACTTCTAGGAAAGTGTAGCTCATCTATAAAGGATACTGCGTGTAGAATACTAGTGCGGCCCATTTTTGACTACTGCTCCATTGTCTGTGGCGGATTTACATATAGGCCCACTAGGCACGGGGTAGGGGCGGCACCTTAAGGGTGACATTTTTTGATCTGTACTCATTTTAACCTTTTACGTTTTAAGATAACTGCGCTTACAAACGACAAAAATCTTTAATATTGTTAAACAACTTGCAAGTTTAAATAATCCTTAAGAACGAAATTCGACAATACAAGCTTGGAAATATACATAAGTTACTTGGTGACTGAATGGAAATTTAACTTTGGGTTTCTGTCTGGTATCATCTTCATGATTGTTCAAAATACTTTCAAGTAAGCTGACAGGACGACAATCTACAATACAATATCTGAAACGTTATTATTCCGAGAATGTTATCGACTTCTACTTAACCCAACCAGATTTTCCCCGTGAAAATACCGAGCCCCATGAAAACTGTGATAAACTAATCAACAGTTTCTTAAATACTGTAACATGTGTGGGCCTCAGTATGTAAAACCCGACTCTACTTACATTTCTTGTAGAAATTACGGGGAAGTATCAAGTCAACCCTCCATTACTGTAATTAATGTGTAAGTTCTGTGGTCTTCAATATCTGAGTTTTGATTTGACACCCGTTTAAAAAAACATTTTGGTACTGGGAATGTTTTACATTTTTAAACACATGTTTATATGAAAGAACATAAGCATAATATCTAATTATGTGTGAAAAACACTTCACAACAGTTTAAAAATTTTATTTACTTATTTCCTTAGTTACTTTTTTGGTGAAAAAAGAAGAACAAACGCCGGCCTGAGTGGCCGACCGGTTCTAGGCGCTTCAGTCTGGAACCGCGCGACTGCTACGGTCGCAGGTTCGAATCCTGCCTCGGGCATGGATGTATGTGATGTCAATTAGGTGTAAGTAGTTCTAAATTCTAGGGGACTGATGACATACGCTCTTAAGTCCCATAGTGCTCAGAGCCATTTGAACCAAGAACAAACAAACTTTCGTTTGTCTCATTTATTGTGCTGCAGTCTGCACGATATCAAAGTTCCCACTCTGTGCAATCGAATAATACGTGGCATTGCAAATTTTATATTAACTTCTTAACTAAGCTTTTTTCTTCGAGGAAACGTTATTTTTTTATGTTGGAACAAAAGGTGCATTTGGGTGTAGACATAACAGCAGTGTTCACACAAATGACAACACGCCACATCAACTGCTAACAAGTCTACTTAAACTTTGTAGTCTGCCTTCTCTGCTCACAGAAACCGCTAAAATGTTATAAGAACAAGTGGGATAAGAGTCGATCCACCAAACTCACTGCAAGACACTGCAAAAATTATTTGCTTTTTAAATTAGAAAGACAGTGTCAACAATATTCAAAACATATTTGCGTCCCAGCTAAAATTCCGGCGACGCGGGAAACAGAAGCCAAAAAAGGGACTGTTCAGTTTTCTTCACGAGACGAATTCCAGCCGGCAGGTGTGCTACTAGTTCACTGACAGCAGAGAAACAGGCGATAACGAAATTAGATTATTCTGCATTGTCGTTCTCTCATAGCACATTCACGTCGAGTAACCCGAGTTGGTCAGTTCATCGCTCCGTATTTAAAGGAAAAATCTTTGTGCTCGCCTGCCATGTTTAAAGTAAAAAGGTTTGTGCTCACGTGCGGTGTAGTTCGATTGGAACTGGATACAGTCTTTCTTTCTTTCCTTTTACAATTTTTTTTTGTTTTGACTGTTGGTTAACAATTTTGTAAGTGCCTTAACATGCATAAAAGTGAAAAAAACAAACGTGCAAAATTAAGTGGGCGGCATTTCGGAAATTATCGAAGGAAAGGTGAGAACGAGAAGCCAATGTTCTATAAACGCTTGGCAGAGTAGATAAATTTGCTGGTTCGACTTCGAGTTCAGGTAGTACGGATGATATTTCTGGCACTGCAGCTGTTGTAAAAGAAGTAATTACAGACGAAACAAAAGTTAAAAATGAAGAAAAAGCAAATTGTTCCTGATTTCGAGTTTCACGAAAAAATAAGTGCCGAGTCAGACATTACAAAAAGAAATAACCTCGTTAGTGATGATCCTGCAGAATGGTGTGTCAGTGAAACAACAATCGACATTCTCTTACAACGTGGCATTGATCAAATAGTAACGGTGATATTTCTAATTCAAGAAGATCAAAAGGCGATAAAACCACACATTTGACCAAAAATGTATTTCACCGTAAACTTTTAAATGGTGAATCAACTCTGCGTGATTTTCGAGTATGTTCCTGTAGCACTGGTGTTGTTTTTTGTGCACCATGTAAATTGTTAGGAGGTAAGGCCGCGATTGCTACTAATGATATTGCAGATTGGAAAAATATATCTAATATTTTATCTCATCATGAGAATTCACTTGAGAAAAAAATTATGTGTTATCGTTCTTAACAAGAAAAAAGTCACTTGGAACAATACATAACCATTTCGAGTCGTATGTTGATACAGAAAAAATGTACAGGCGCAGTGTGTTGAAAAGGGTGTTTGCAGTAGTGAAGAAGCTAACAGGTCGTGGACTTCCATACGTGGACACGTTGAAAGATTTCATTCATTACATAATGGTCAATTTATGATGTCTTTTCAACTTATAGCCGAGTTCGATCCTTTTCTCGCAGAGCACATTGAACGATATGGAAATCCAGGGCAGGGACACACAAGTTATCTTTCTTCAACAATCTGTGATTAAATAATAGAGCTTCTTTCTGAACGAATAAAAAGAATTACTATAAGTGAAATAAAACAGGTCAAATATTTCTCTATAATCGTAGATTCTACTGCAGACATTTCACATCTTGATCAATTATCTTTCATATTAAGATATGTGAACGATAATGGTGAAACAGGTGAAAATTTCCTTCTGTTTTTGTTCAAAATGTTCAAATGTGTGTGAAATCTTATGGGACTTAACTGCTAAGGTCATCAGTCCCTACGCTTACACGCTACTTAACCCAAATTATCCTAAGGACAAACACACACACCCATGCCCGAGGGAGGACTCGAAACTCCTCCGGGACCGGCCGCACAGTCCATGACTGCAGCGCCTGAGGCCGCTCGGCTAATCCCGCACGGCCTTCTGTTTTTACCATACCGGGACACAAGTCCGAAAACTTAGCTGAGGCCATACTGAAAGTCCTGTCTACAAATTCCATTGATATTACTGACTGTAGAGGCCAGTCATATGACGGACTCAAGCAATATGTCAGGAACCTACACTGTTTTGCAGGCATGCATTAAAGAACGAAATCCGAAATCGCATTATGTGCCTTGTGCAGCATATTCTTTGAATTTAGTCAGCACTAGTGCTGCAAGCTGGTGTTGGGAAGCATTTTCAGTTTTCAATGTTGTGCAAAACTTTTATAATTTTTTCTCTGCTTCTATACAACACTGGGATACATTTCTTTCTTTCACGAAACCAGTAAGCAAAATGGTAAAGAGTTTATCAAACACACGTTGGTCAGCAAGAAAGGAAGCCTGTGTAACTCTATATGAAAACTGGGAGGGCGTTATCAATGCCCTCACTCATACTGCCAATAATACGTTTGAAAAACCGCTTGTGCGAAATGAGGCTTCAGCTTTATTGAACCAACTCAGCGGACTAGAAACAGTATTCATGATGACAGTTTGGAAGGATACACTCCGGGGATTTAATAGTGTAAATCTGAAATTGCAAAGTGTAAATATTGATACTAAAATAGTGCATGAATTATATGAATCACTTGTCAGATTTATTGCATCTATTCGTGTCATGTTCAACAATTATGAAAATAAATCAATGGAAATTGTGGCTGATATAGACTGTGAATGCACCTATAAAACATCACGAAAACGCAAACTTCATGATGACAAAGAAGCAGACTCTGAAGAAGCTTTTCTGACTGGAAGGGAGAAATTTAGAGTCGAAACATTTCTCCCAGTACTCGACAACTTGTACGCCGAATTACTGAGGAGGAAGGAAAGGTACACAACACTGTTGGATTCCTTCACAGTTTTCAGTAACCTTGAGAGCAGTTCACCTGATGATATTGCTGAATGTGCAGCAAAACACCAAGCGTCATATGACACAGATTTAGAGTCTTCCTGCCCTAGTGAATGTGTAAATTTCGCGGAACTTTTGAAATCTTCTGAGATTAGTGATATACCAGTCGAAATGAGTAAATTTATACGAGAAGAGAGGTTACAGTCCGTGTTTCCGAATGTTGACACTGCTCTTAGAATATTTCTATGTATGGAACTTACAAATTGTTCAACGGAACGCTCGTTTTCGGCTATTAAAACACTGAATCGTAGCTACGTTCTACGTTGTCTAAGGAGAGATTGAACGCATTGCCCATTCTTCACATCGAAACCGACCTATCTGATAACCGTCTGAACTGTGAAGATATGACAACGAGTTTTCTGCCGTCAAAGCCAGACGCAAACTTTGCTGACTGGTGGGTTTGTCTATTTACTCATATTAGTTTTAAAAATTTAAGATTATATTGTGATTTTTATTGTAACTTAGAGCACATTCATTGGATTTACAAACTACGTATTATCTATTTATTTTACAATTGCCGATGGCAGAATGCGGAACTAAACCTCGTTTACGTGCAGACGTGACCGAAGGCGCCCGACAATACTAAACAATACCCGAATGACCCACGCCGCTCGACGGTGTACAGTCAAGTCATACTGATATTGTAGTATATTACAACTGATGCGTATTCTTGTCGACTGCTGAAATGTATAGTTGTCGCGGAAATATACGTTATCGGAGAGTACGCTCAGACGTAAGAGTGATAATGAATAACGTAATTCATTTCTGTCGATAAATACGTAAAAGCTTTGCTAATACCGCTAGAAAGAGCTATGGTGAGAGCAGTAGCTGCAGTACAAAACTGTTCAGTCCTTACATGGATTAAAGGTATTGTGTACACTTATTATGCAGTGTCTAGCTTCACAGACCCTAATGCTTTACACGTTAACTGTTAGATTACAAAAAAAAATTTGATTTTTCCACAGTAGTCTGTAAAATTATGTAATAGCAAATACAGTTCTCTATTTGTTCGTCTGTATTTAGTTATTAGTTCGTGCACAGAAATCTCTATTTCATTTTCATTTCTTACAATTTCCTATAGATTCACGTATTAATACCGAACGTGTTTATTTATCTACTACACATTCAAGTTTTTTGATAGTAAAACGACAGTTTAATTTTAATTTTGAACGCATCTCTGTAAAAGTGTATTAATTTCTAATGTATGTATGACACGTTCGCTTCAATTTTTAGATCGTAAGACAACTTTTTTATTCTCACTTTCAACGGTTTCGTGTAAAAGAACATATTAAAAGTGAATGTATAACAAAAATCATTGTCTCCTACACGCTCTGCTGAATTTTTAGGCCACAAAAGAAAAGTTATTTTCCTTGTGTTCGTTTCTGTTGTCTTTCGACAGAAGAATGTGTTAACACAATGCAATTTTAAGTTTGTTTTATCTCCTGCCGTACACCAAGTACAGTTCAGGAACCATATTACATTTTGATTGAGCGTGACTAGACCGCTGATGCGTCCTTCAGAACAACGAACAGCAGAGTACAGAAACAGCTCACAGCGCTCCCACCCAAAACGGCAATTGTGAAGTGATCGGGTAATAGTCATTATTTAAAACATGTTTTTTTTGTGGGGGGGGGGGGGGGCGGGGGCGTATGTAATATGGTGTGCCTAGGGTCTAAAAATTTTTAAATCCACCACTGTTCATTGTTGAGATCCTCACCGGGTCCGAGTAAAGGAAAACATCGCAGCATTTCAGAGGTATGCTGCTAGATTTGCTACCGGTAAGTTCAGTTAAGACGCAAATATTACAGAAATGCTCCGTGAACTCAAATGGGAATCCCTGGAACGAAGACGATGTTCTTTCCGCCAAACACTATTGAGAAAGTATAGAGAACGGGCATTTGCGACTCATTGCACAGCGATTCTACAGCCACCAACGTACATATTGCGAAATCACCATGAAGGCAAGATAAAAGAAATTATGGCTCATACAGAGGCATGCAGACAGTCGTTTTCCCATCGCCCTCTTTGGGAGTGGAACAGGAAAAGGAACGACTACTAGTGGTACAAGGTGCCATAGACCATATGGTGGCTTTGCGGACTGTGCGTGCAGATGATGTAAATATGCGGTCCAACCACTGTCCACCACTCCACCTTGAGCGATGACAAACAGTTCAGATGACGTACATCGCAGATGCAGTGACGTTGCGGTTTCCAGGGAATTCCAGTGGCAGCTTTCGCCCAGTCGCGCGCATTCAGTGGATCCCAGGAAAGCATTGTTTGCCCAGCATAAACTGAAAACAAAGACGAAGCTAATGGAAAAATTGAAGTTTAGTAGCATTTCTTACATGGGTTGACTAAAACAGTATTATAAATGTTTTCAGATCAGCGTTGCTGATTTTTCATGATTCTAAGCTAAATTCGTAGGTTACTGCAGTCAGTCAACTATGGACCTCGCTGTGAAGTCAGAAGGATTAAAAGGTGTAATTTCTTTTCTGGTCGTATGGAAGACATAATTTCGGTTAAGGTAAATGACTAATTACACGTGTGGTATATAGTTTTACATTATCTCAACGCCATAAATAGCATTAACAGTTTATAATAACCATCGCATATATATGCTACTATTGACGGAAAGGTAAACAGCCATGCTCTTTGCGTATTGTATAAGCAGCCATGCTCTTTGCGTATTGTTTCACTGTGCGTGAAATTATGAGAATCCAGTCAGGGCAGCGCCAGTGTAGATGTGCAGCTCCGCAGCCCAAGTTTGCAGTCTGCGGTTTCCAAGAGGAGAAGAACATAATACGACTGGGTATACCTACAACCGAGTCATGCATCGCAGCTAGAAGTCTTTAACGTTTCAACACGCACCTTTACAATAAAAACTGGCTGTACGGATGCCCTAATATGCAAAAGCTGAATAAATTCTGGTTTTTGAACTTGTAGATCTTCTCAGTGAATATAACGATAAGTTGAAACGTCGTTTAGAACGTTCTTGTGTGTTTATAGGATTGTAAAATCTAATACAGAATGACTTGACTGCATATGTTTCAAACACGCTAGTGAGTAAAGATAGGAGATAAATTAAGTGAATTCAATTTCGTCTGCTATTCTGGATGAAGTAACTGATGTATGTAATTTCTTGCACGTCTCCTCAGTACTACACTACTGGCTATTAAAATTGCTGCACCACGAAGATGACGTGCTACAGACGCGAAATTTAACCGACAGGAAGAAGATGCTGTGATATGCAAATAATTAGCTTTTCAGAGCATTCACACAAGGTTGGCGCCGGTGGCGACACCTACAAAATGCTGACACGAGAAAAGTTTCCAACCGATTTCTCATACACAAGCAGCAGTTGACCGGTGAAACGTTGTTGTGCTGCCTCATGTAAGGAGGAGAAACGCGTACCATCACGTTTCCGACTTTGATAAAGGTCCGATTGTAGCCTATCGCGATTGCGGTTTATCGTATCGCGACATTGCTGCTCGCGTTGGTCGAGATCCAATGACTGTTAGCAGAATATGGAATCGGTGGGTTCAGGAGGGTAATACGGAACGCCGCGCTGGATCCCAACGGCCGCGTGTCACTAGCAGTCGAAATTACAGGCATCTTATCCGCATGGCTGTGACGGATCGTGCAGCCACATCTCGATCCCTGAGTCAACAGATGGGGACGTTTGCACGACAACAACCATCTGCACGAACAGTTCGACGACGTTTGCAGCAGCATGGAGTATCAGCTCGGAGACCATGGCTGCGGTTACCTTTGATGCTGCATCACAGACAGGAGCGCCTGCGATGGTGTACTCAACGACGAATGGCAAAATGCTGTTTACAGCATCATGATGGTCGCATCCGTGTTTGGCGACATCGCGGTGAACGCACATTGGAAGCGTGTATTCGTCATCGCCATACTGGCGTATCACCCGGCGTGATGGTTACACGTCTCGGTCACCGCTTGTTCGCACTGACGGCACTTTGAACATTGGACGTTACATTTCAGATGTGTTACGACCCGTGGCTCTACCTTTCATTCGATCCCTGCGAAACCCTATATTTCAGCAGGATAATGCCCGACCGTATGGCGCAGGTCCTGTACGGGCCTTTCTGGATACAGAAAATGTTCGACTGCTGCCCTGGCCAGCACATTCTCCAGATCTCTCACCAATTGAAAACGTCTGGTCAGTGGTGGCCGAGCAACTGACTCGTCACAATACGCCAGTCACTACTCTTGAAGAACTGTGATATCGTGTTGAAGCTGCATGGGCAGCTGTACCTGTACACGCCATCCAAGCTCTGTTTGACTCAATGCCCAGGCGAATCAAGGCCGTTATTACGACCAGAGGTAGGTTGTTCTGGGTACTGATTTCTCAGTATCTATGCACTCAAATTGCGTGAAAATGTAATCACATGTCAGTTCTAGTATAATATATTTGTCCAATGAATACCCGTTTAACATCTGCATTTCTTCTTGGTGTAGCAATTTTAATGGCCAGTAGTGTATGTCACAGGTGTTGGTCAAGTTGATGAAATATTTTTAAAATGCATAAACATGCATTGGAGTTGGTGTTATGGTTGCCCGTTTCAAAGGATTGCAATCAAGAGCGACAAACACATTTTCTATTGCAATGTTCCTTCACCATTTCTATTGTCAACTGAATTCAGTGGTATAGCAATTCGCACCAAAGATAAAAAATACAGAATTTTTTTCCCGCTTGGAATGGTCTTGCTACTTTTTTTCCCTGTAAACTAAAAGAAGTCTCTAAATGAAGAAGAAAAAAAATGCCTAAATATGCCAATATGCCACACGGTGTTTGACGAAAACCTTCTATCTCAGCAAGGAAGTCCTTGAGTATGAGGTCGCAAAAGGCCAGTGATGTTTTCAGCATTCGACGCCTAACACTAACCGCAATATTGGCTGCTAATGGCAAAAGGGGGTGGGACTGGAGATATCCAATGCCAATGGTGAGCATAGCCTGAGACTACAGAGCGTAGTTAAACTGCTCAGTCGACGAGTAACTTACAACAGTGCTACAGCGCTAGTGGTGTTGATACAATGCAGAGCAACAGCATTCATAAACAAAGTAAACATTGCATTATATCTACAACAATACTTGCCGAAATTGCCATGTCGTCAGAAAGGTACTCTCGGAATTTCACAGAGTGAGAAAGAAGTGGCAGATGAAACATTAGCGTTTCTGCAAGATGAGTCCGTAGAATGTAATTTGCCACATACGCTCGACTCTGCGGACAATGTACACGAGGTGTAAAAAGATGACGATATGTGCTTAACAAGTGAAAGTGGTACTGAAACTGGTGTCGAGTCTTGTAGTTCATCAATTTTGACAGTAAGCCACAAACCCCGTCTCCAATGGAATGCAGTAAGGAACAGTCGTTGTCCAAGGAGCAGGTACCAAACATAATTACTTACATAGAAGATCATCCGCAGTATAGTAAAAAACAGTAATGAACAGATTTCCAATAAGTCTGCAGTAATAAGATAGTGAAGTTCATAAGGAAAACTAAGGGTATTCAAGGGAGGACAAAGCGCACTTGTTACAAAAACTGGTTTGCGCGTTTCAGTGACGCTCGATGCAATTTACACATCAAACTGCGCGCGACATACATTATAGTGACTTCAAGGGATGCCGTGGATGGTTGCATAACTTCAAATAGTGCTACAGAACTGGATGAGGAAGATAACGAAATTTCAAACAAAGCGTCAACTTGATGATGCACAGCAAACAGTGTAATCGGTCTGAAAATTTGTAGATGAGATAAATAAAGTTATCCCATCGTTCAGTAAGGAATTTGTTTTCAACTCTGACCAATCAGGATTTGAAGAGGAAATACATTGAAAGGAACCCAGGAAATTAGAGGTACCGAGTGAGTCGCATCAAGATCAGCTGTCATCAATGCCTTAACGCATTCTTATATAATTATGTCGACTGCTAATTTGGATGGTAAATTAGCTGAAAGGTTATTTATTGCGCTGCGAGAAGTTCGAGGTGCTCTACCCTCCACGATTCTGTCTCGTGTGGGTGACCTCGCAAGGGCAGTAGGGATTATTTACGTCACAGCAAGTAAGAGGGGGAAAATGGGCTTAAGAGAGTAAAGAGAACGACAACTGTGGTATGAGCACTGCTTTTGGACAACAGCTTGCCAAAAGAACTTGCTTTTGCTTGATTCCTGGCCTGCGTATAAAAATCGTACTCCTTTAGAACAAACTGTCCCTCCTGTAAAGTATATGACACTGCAGTTCGTATCACCTGGAACCAGTGGACAAATTCCGCTTCTGGATGTTTGTTTTTTCCGTGCTTATAAAATATACTATCGCTCTATCCGCAGCTATGCCTTAAAGGACAGCCAGTTTCACAATAACCCCCAGGAGAGAATGTTTCGCAATAGGCTGTATGCCAGCACATTCCATTGGTTCTACTCACCCCGTTACACCAATATAATACTATATGCAATGTTTAAGAGTGGATACCGAACTGAACGTGCTGCACGGTTTGTAACTCCCCAGGAGTTCGCCTTCTGTCTTGATGGTGCACACGTTTTTGATCGCTGTGGCGTACCATTTTTTTTTCAGTGTTCATTATGCAAGTTAAGGGTTTGTTTTGAACATTTCTTGAATGTCGACCACGTCCATTTTGTAAAGTGTAATACATGAATTTCATAGATGGTTGATCTCTGCACTTCTCGGACACTCATTTTTGTCGTCATCCAGATGCACGTGGTGAATTATTGGCAGCTAATATTTTTAGTCATAATTGTTAACACAACATTTTCAAATGAGGCTTCTTAAAAGCTGAACTTGAGACTTCGCACTCAAGGTGTTCCTTTTCAGTCAAATGATTTCACTTTTCTACAAGATGTAAAACTGTATAAAATTTCGTTCACAAGTGATTCGGCAGTTATAAGATATATTCAGTAACTTGTACTCAGCTATTTTGGGAACATTTAACTGTACCGTACATCATTTTGATCAATATAAGCACTGTTACCCAAAACTAGCACACTTTCACTAACAGATTACTATGCATCTTTTTTTGTTTCTTTTCTGCTTAAAATCACAGCTGGTAGTTGTTTATATTTGTAGAGAAATGCACCACAAAAGTGTTGGCGACCTATTGAATTTTATTGTTAAATGGACGCACTGTGAAATCGTAAAATTCTCAGAACTTATTTTGACTATTTCTGCACCCAGTGTCTCACTTGACGGACGCTTCTCAGCAATAAGAAAGATAAAAAGTGTGTATGTTGTTCACAAACTCAAGAACGGCTTACAAACTTAACTCTATTATCAAATGAAAACGATCTACTGCTGCAACTGAGTTCTGATAAACATTTCGCAAAAAAGGAAATTAAAGATAATTTCATATTTAAGAAAAGGCATTTCATTCTTTCCTAACTGCGTACTTTAACGATAAGTTCGGTACACATCACAGCTTTCGCCAGAGGTGCACTAACGTCTCTGCAGCTTAGGGCAGCAGCCTGTACCCTTTCCACCATGGCCGATACGTATTCCAATTATTACTAGGTTCTAACTATTACTTAGTACAAGCAAGTGTGATTCAAAAACTCGCCTTGGTTGTGAATGGAAATAGTACCAGACTAAATGAATGGAACACAGAACAACAATGTTGTGGAAGAACATTACCAGAGGAATAAAAGACGAAAATTTTGTTAGAACTCAGGTATGTAGACCTACAATAACCGTGTGTAATCATAAAAACTTTGCAAATTCTTTATAGTCTGTCTAGTGAAAAAGGAACCTCGCCTTTTTACGAATGTCAACACCACACAGTCGAAATGTCGACTTTTAATGTAAAACTGTATAAGACTTGATGTTCTCGATATTTGATTTGATAAAATTTCGTTTTTGTCCAGCTGTCTTTTTCAAAATAATCCTTTTATATCTATGAACAGATACTTGAAAATGATTATTTTGTTTTTGATGCATCTTCAAACGTATTTCGCGGTTTCAGTTGTTTGATCCATCGAATGCGATATCGCCTGTAATCTGCCGCTCGCCTTTACATCCCACACACGAGACATTGACCAACCAATTTCAATCAGTATTATGAACGTCAGTGTGTCGAGAAGTTCCGCTATGGGAAACGAACTGTGTTTAGCAGCAATTGCAGCTGATTTACGTATCCACAGTCATATTTGCAAAATATAAATTTAAACTAAATGAGAATGAGAATTGTAATTTATTAAACTAGCTGTAAAACGATATTCTTGGGAGCTGTTACTTTACAGAATATATTACAGTTTCCACTGACACCAAATGGTAAATGCGTAGTGTACACGTTTCCAGTGTACCGATACAATTATTTTTACGTTTATTAGTCCTCAATTCCTTTTTATTCATTAATATTATAATTTAACTACAAGATTTTACACAATTTACTCGTTGTTTCTGTAGAGATGTTGTCAACAGCAGCACAACTGACTACTGTAACTCTTATTATCAACTGTATGAAGAAGGAGTGGTGGCTCGTGAGTATACATTCTGGATGTTCACAAATTTTAAGATTCTGATAAATATGAGAGTGTGAAATTAATAGCATTTGCTGTATAACAGTTATGCTTATCAACACAGTTACACAACAACAACCATTGCCAATAATAATAATAATAATAATAATAATAACAGTAATAATAATAACAGTAATAATAATAATAATAATACGCATAACTTGTCTGAACAAAGAAAGAATTGTTTTTATGGAACTGCTATTTTGTACATAAGTGAATATAGTTTAGGGCAAGAACATGACCCTGATCCCAAGTTTCACTGTGTAGTATAGCGCAGTACAATTAGTCCCGTGTATTTCAGATTACCACATCTACATTACGCTGAAGGCATTTAAAGGAAAGTAAACAATACACCATCAAAAGTTAGGGTGTTCATGTGCTCTCGTGCTCTTACACAACAGCCGCCACTGTGGAGGAGAGTTAGTTTATATGTAATGACAGGGGATTTGAGTATAATTGTATAATAGATTTGCCCAGAATATTAAAATTAAAATGTCCTCTTAACATCACAGAATATATATATGTCATTCCGTTTACAATTTAGAAACTTTAATAATGTGCATAATTACGTCATAAATGACTCAAAATCTTCAGCGGGAGCCCATTGTATCACGACTATGAACTTCCCATCAGTTCTACTTCTATACCACAAGCTTCAAAATGCTCATCACTGAAAAATCAGAAGGTGAATTCGTATACTTCTTACATAAATGTCAACTCCGGCTTCCACTTCACTTCTCATAGTTATTCGTGGTCCCTGGATAACTGCAAATCCCAACGTAAATATCTTAGTAAAAAGGGACAAAGCGAAACGAAACTACACTGCACAACCACACTTTAAAAAAGCAGGGCCGCCGGGAGCGGGCGTGCAAGACGTGCGTCACATGTGACACGTGACGCAGCACGTGAAGGTTGCTGAGTGTGGACGGGTTACTCCTGTAACCGAAATTGCCGATCTGAAGATAGTTCTAGAGGAACCGAAACCGGTCATGTGAATAAACATTTTTGCAATCAAGACGGATTATAAGTAACATAGTATACAAAGCGATTGCAGTATCCCTGCAGACATTATGTCTGTTTTTGCAAACAAACGTACAGGTTGCTACGCAAACAGGCCACGCAAGAATTATTGAAGATAATAGAAATGCGTTACAAGCTGTAGTCAATACAACTATTATTTACGTAACTCATGTTTTGCCATTGAGAGGAAAAGAAAAATTCGACAGTGTATTTCAAGATTTGCTTGAACTAAAAATTCATCCTGGTGATGAAATTTAGAGCAAACAATTACAAAAAGGTTTTAAAAATGCTCAATGTAAGTCTTCAAAAATACAGGGTGACATTTTAAACATATGTAAAACCCTAATCAGAAAAAAATTGTTCGATAATGTCAAAGACACAAGTACCTACGGCATGTTGGCTGATGAATCAGTTGATATATCGGGAAACGAGCAACTATCAGTAGGTCTTAGGAAGAATTTATGGGTGTTTTAGAGTAAGAAGAAATGGATGCCTAAACGATACCTGCTGAAATTAATGGATTCATCAACGCATTAAACATTAATGTTAACAAATGCATGGGTCAGGGCTACGACGGATGCGATACGATGACGGGAAGAGATGACGATGTCCAAAAAATATTGAGAAAAACATGTTTTCACTACGACTGCCACAAATTAAACCTCGTAGTAAACGACTTAAATAATGTTTCTGAGAACAGCAGCTGTACTGGAACTGTAAAACAAACAGCAAATGTTTTAAGTGAATCTGTTTTGCGTCAAAAATAGGCACCGAAAATATCATTGCTGTGTGAAACAAGGTGGTCTCGTAAATACAAAAGTATATAGACGTTACAGAAGCATATTGTCGAAATTATAGAAGGTTTGGAAAAACTTTCTCAGGTAGGGAATTCTGAGACAAGAAAAGTAGCTTTCAGTTGTTATCCGCAGTTAGACAAACCACATTCATATTGGTTTTGTATATTATACAGTGGTACAATTCCCTCCTGCATCCGTTCGCAAACACATTGCAGGCTAAATCACTGGACGTAATTAAGTGTGCAGTGCACATTCAAACCATAAAAACTACAGTTGCACAACACAGGCCTTCTGCAGAAGAAGGGAGTGAAGCATTATTAATGTCATCTAATGAAATTGCTGAGTATTTGAACCTAGAACTGCGACCCCCAAAGGCAACAAGCCGCCAACAGTATTGGGCAAATCACCCAGCTGCTTCGTTTAACAAGTCGCTCGCTATATGTGCCCTATTTCGATTCGATATCGGCGTCATTAGAGGCAAGGTTCGTCAAAAACGAATCTCCATCGTTTGATCTTTCCTTGTTACACTCTACTCAGATAATAAAAGCTACAGCTTCGAAATAAAACTGTCTATGGAGGACGTATTCAAATTTAATGAACCAGAAGGGGTCGCATAAGAAGCCGAACTGTGGCGCACTTTTTGGATAAACAAGCAAGAAAACTTTGAAACCTCGGAGATAACACAATTAATCCAACAATTCAAAGGTGAAAACAGTCATAGAAATTTTACTGGCAATGCCTTATTCCCAGGCTACAATTGAAAGGTCATTCAGTAAACTCAGACATGTAAAATACACGGCTGAGATCAACAGTGATATAAGACAGGTTATATGGACTTTGTATGCTCATCATACATAAAAAAACTTGTAAACTGAAACTTCCTGACAGATTAAAACTGTGTACCGGACCGAGACTCGAACTCGGGACCTTTGCATTCGTGGGCAAGCGCTCTACCTCCTGAAAGAAAGGATATTGCGGAGACATGGCTTAGCCACAGCCTGGGGGATGTTTCCAGAATGAGATTTTCACTCTGCAGCGGAGTGTGCGCTGATATGAAACTTCCTGGCAGATTAAAACTGTGTGCCGGACCGAGACTCGAACTCGAGACCTTTGCCTTTCGAGGTAGGAGACGAGGTACTGACAAAGTAAAGCTGTGAGGACGGGGCGTGAGTCGTGCTTGGGTGGCTCAGTCGGAGCCGGCACGGTAGCTCAGCGTGTTCGGTCAGAGGGTTACGTGCCCTCTGTAACTAATCGATCATCGACGAACTTAAACGGATGTCTTACCACGTCCGCCCCGAGCAGACACAACGAACAAAAGCGAACAAAACGAGATTAAACAAAAAAAAAAAAAAAAGAAAAGAAGTCGGTAGAGCGCTTGCCTGCGAAACGCGAAGGTCTCGAGTTCGAGTCTCGGTCCGGCACACAGTTTTAATCTGCCACGAAGTTTCATATCAGCGCACACTCCGCTGCAGAGTGAAAATCTCATTCTGGAAACTTGTAAACTGTATGGGCGATTCTCTCATATGTGACGTCATAAATCGTTTTGCTGAAAATCCTCGAAAATCACTTTTAAAATAGATGTCTAATTAAATAGTTTCAGTTAACTAAATGCACATTAATATTTATGTTTATTTATTCGACTACCTATGAAGCGGGATCCCCTGTGCGTGCTTCCCTGACACTCTACATACACGTAATGTTTCTTGTAGATGCCTTTGTGTGTTGTGTAGGGCAAAACGAGCTCGGGGGTATCCAGCTTAAGAAATTTTTTACTTGCTCCATTGCTGGGCCAAAGGCTGAGTAGCCCATGGATATCAATGTGGACTTCTCTCCGGGAAGTAAAGAATAAATCAGATCCTCTCTCTAAGGCAAATTTTAGCAAAGACAATTGAATTCAGATTTTGCACGCATCATCTTTTCATCGACAACAAATCACCATGTGATAGCATGGACAGAGAGCAACTGTACCATGCTGTAATTGAACTAGGAATCACTGGAAAATTATTAAGGTTTGCGAGCATTACAATGAATAAGGGGCAGAGTAAAATACGAACAGGAGGAATGGTGTCTGATACACTAGATATACACGATGGTGTAAGGCAAGGAGATGAGCTGATATGTCTCCCTTTTATCGTTGGCTTGGATAAGGTCATGAGAGAAGTAAATATGCTGAGCGGGGGAATGATCTTTTATAAATCTGTGCAGATACTCGCTTTTGCCCAAGGAACAGATGTAGTTGCAAGAATTCCAAAGACAAAGACAAAGGTCATCGCAGACCGCCGGCAAATATGTATAGGGAACTGAATATCAACCACCAGAAAACAAAATACGTGGGTGCTAGGAAAGCCCGCAAGAAGAACTTGCTACCTTCGGTAACATTGGGCAAATGTACTTTTGAGGCAGTTGAGCAGTTTCAATATCAGAGATTAATTATAGCAAACAGAGCCTATTTTGCATTAAAAAGTTATTTTCCTCAATGGTCACCCAATAAACGATTTATAAAACTCTTATAAGATCAGAGCTTACGTATGCTTTGGAAACTTGGTGATGAAAATCAAAAGGTATTGGAATGCTAGCTGTCTTTGAGATGAAGATACTTCAAAGAATTGTTGGTCCAAACTGTGGAAGAGGAAGATAGAAGAGGAAGTCCAATAATGTGCTGTACACTATACATGAAGATCAGCTTTGAGACAAGTAGTGAAGGCAGCCAAATTGAGATGGGTGGGGTAGGTGGTACGAATGAATGATACGGAAGCAACTAAGAGGATATTAGACAGAAATCCAGGGGTTCAAAGAGGGCGGGGTCTACTGAGAAACAGATGCATCGATGCAGTCATGGAAGACATGCAGAAAGTTGCCTGTGGGGGATATAAAGCTCGAGCATTGCATCGTGATAACTGTCAGAGACCTGTTGCAGGGGCCAAGGTTCACAGTCAAACGTGAGTTCGCAGAAGAAGAAGAAGAAGAAGGAGAAGCCTTACAGTAGGAGAGCAATGTCGACATTGGATCGTGGGAAGAGAGTAATTGCGACTTTGAATCCAATTTGACAATTGACTTTTGGGTTGCCCACATTAAGGAGGGAACACATGATGTCATCATGCTCTTACCACTCCCTCCTTCCTCCACTCTTTCCCTTCCCCTCCCCTCCCCCCATCTTTCTATTTAATTTACTAGAAAATGGTCGATCAGACAGCTTCTAAGCCAGTTGCACTACAGCAAACACACATGTCCAGCTACCGAGCTGGATGGCGCAGTAGCTGGCACACAGGCCTGGCGTTTGGGAGGATGACAGTTCAAATCACTGCCTGTCCTTTCCCTAAATCGCTCCAAGCAAGGGCAGCGATATTTCCTTTGAAAGAGCATGGCCAGTGTCCTTCCCCATTCTTGCATCATTCTGAGTATGTGCTCCATCTCTAATGACCATGATGTTGATAGGATGTTAAACCCTAATCTTCCTTCCTTCACATTTAGCTCTCGCAATCAAAACTCAATATTTTATTGCTATAAAAGCTCGTCGAATCATAGTTTTCAACTCTTCTGTAAGCCACACCTCTTTTTTATTCAATTTTTTGGAAACAGCGTACTAAGAAAGCTACTTATGGCAAGGATGGGTGGTACATGACATCATTCTCGTTCAGTAGTGAAGGCTACTGCATAAAGTGTACAAGGCCTCGAACATATTCATGCCCCTGCCAATTGTAGTTAGTTTTCTGTATCCTGGGAGCTTAAAAAGCAGAGACTTTATACTCTCAGTAGTTTGAGAGGATGTTATTGGCCTATTTTGCTAGATTTTCTATTTTCAATATAGCCACTGTGAGCAGTATATGCCTAAGAATATTCTTTGACCCTGAGATGTTACAAACAGATGCTAGCATAATACACTCCTGGAAATTGGAATAAGAACACCGTGAATTCATTGTCCCAGGAAGGGGAAACTTTATTGACACATTCCTGGGGTCAGATACATCACATGATCACACTGACAGAACCACAGGCACATAGACACAGGCAACAGAGCATGCACAATGTCGGCACTAGTACAGTGTATATACACCTTTCGCAGCAATGCAGGCTGCTATTCTCCCATGGAGACGATCGTAGAGATGCTGGATGTAGTCCTGTGGAACGGCTTGCCATGCCATTTCCACCTGGCGCCTCAGTTGGACCAGCGTTCGTGCTGGACGTGCAGACCGCGTGAGACGACGCTTCATCCAGTCCCAAACATGCTCAATGGGGGACAGATCCGGAGATCTTGCTGGCCAGGGTAGTTGACTTACACCTTCTAGAGCACGTTGGGTGGCACGGGATACATGCGGACGTGCATTGTCCTGTTGGAACAGCAAGTTCCCTTGCCGGTCTAGGAATGGTAGAACGATGGGTTCGATGACGGTTTGGATGTACCGTGCACTATTCAGTGTCCCCTCGACGGTCACCAGTGGTGTACGGCCAGTGTAGGAGATCGCTCCCCACACCATGATGCCGGGTGTTGGCCCTGTGTGCCTCGGTCGTATGCAGTCCTGATTGTGGCGCTCACCTGCACGGCGCCAAACACTCATACGACCATCATTGGCACCAAGGCAGAAGCGACTCTCATCGCTGAAGACGACACGTCTCCATTCGTCCCTCCATTCACGCCTGTCGCGACACCACTGGAGGCGGGCTGCACGATGTTGGGGCGTGAGCGGAAGACGGCCTAACGGTGTGCGGGACCGTAGCCCAGCTTCATGGAGAGGGTTGCGAATGGTCCTCGCCGATACCCCAGGAGCAACAGTGTCCCTAATTTGCTGGGAAGTGGCGGTGCGGTCCCCTACGGCACTGCGTAGGATCCTACGGTCTTGGCGTGCATCCGTGCGTCGCTGCGGTCCGGTCCCAGGTCGACGGGCACGTGCACCTTCCGCCGACCACTGGCGACAACATTGATGTACTGTGGAGACCTCACGCCCCACGTGTTGAGCAATTCGGCGGTACGTCCACCTGGCCTCCCGCATGCCCACTATACGCCCTCGCTCAAAGTCCGTCAACTGCACATACGGTTCACGTCCACGCTGTCGCGGCATGCTACCAGTGTTAAAGACTGCGATGGAGCTCCGTATGCCACGGCAAACTGGCTGACACTGACGGCGGCGGTGCACAAATGCTGCGCAGCTAGCGCCATTCGACGGCCAACACCGCGGTTCCTGGTGTGTCCGCTGTGCCGTGCGTGTGATCATTGCTTGTACAGCCCTCTCGCAGTGTCCGGAGCAAGTATGGTGGGTCTGACACACCGGTGTCAATGTGTTCTTTTTTCCATTTCCAGGAGTGTACTTTAGTTGTCTCGTATTTCAAGTTTTTCCAAGAAATGAATTTGAAGTTACAGCCATTTCGGTAAAAGCATGTAGTGAACCCCCTCTCCCCCCTTTTTCATTTTCCGTACTTTATGTACGATATATGTACAAAATATGCATAAGAAATCGCCAAAGACTTGTCTGTTATCTAATAGTATTTTTCTGAATTCAACTTGCAGTTTAATTTTCTGTGATGACCAGTACGCTATACATGGCAAAGTTCGTTAAATATGTGGCGAACGTAAACATTAGGCTATGCTACAGATCACTCTGTTACCGCAAAGTGTATTTCGCATTCACATTCATCGGTAACTCACAACCAAATTTTGTGTCTGTGTGAATCGTTTCTTTTTAAAATTTTTTAGTTGTTTCTATGTTTTTCTTCTGTCACTGCTTTTAGTACTTTTTGTATTATTTTCTGATTTTGAGGTCAAGGTAGAGTGTTGTTTCTTCTGTTCCTATTTCCATAGTAAACTAAATGTTGTGGTGTGAGTTATATATCTGCATGTTTAACAATTTGAATGTTTCTGTTGATCATCTATGAAATATATGATTTCATGTACACATCTGCGCCAATACAAGGCTTTATATGTTTTGTGTCTATTATTTCAGCTAAATTTTTGTTTTCATTGTGATCTATTAAGATATTTTCTATTATTTGTAAATTTCAGCTTCCCATGGGGAGACTTTCGTTTGTAAATAGAATGAAATATTAAACTGAATGTAGTTATGCTTGGGGATTGTTTTTACAATTTGCATCAGTCCTACTTTGGTGGTATTTGGGATTTCTGGGTTTCCTATCAGTTATTCTTTTATGATGTTGGTACTGTCACTCAGTGAAATTAAAGTGCACATGCCTTTATATATAAAAAAAATCAGATTTGCAGTTGATGGTATGTGTGTATCGTTTATTTTTTGGATTAACAGTAAGACGCTTTTTATACTTCTCTATTTTCTAATATTCAGGTAACTATTAGTGTGTGAAATTTGCAGTGTTGTATCTGGCAGCACTCTTGAAACTGACAACTAAATCTCATGGAGCTAATGCCTTTACGTATATTGAGTTAGCTTCTGAGCATTGGTACTGGTGGACGTTATTGTCCTAAGTTTTGTTTCTGTGTGTTTTGTCGGTAAGTTATCGATATTTTTACTGTGTTTCTCAGTTTCACTTGTAATCTATTAGTGTTAGCTATAGAGTTTAGTTGTTCAACAAAAATTTTTTATAACAAGTTTTTTATTTTATGCATGTATTCCTATTTATCCACAAGCAGTAAAGTGTTACTTTTGTCTGCCTTTCGAGCTATTGAACACTTTCCTCATTTTTTTTCTTTATTGAGTTAACTGTTAGAGTTTCTTTGTTGTCTTCCTGTTTGTTTGCATGAGTTTGGCTGTTTTGATGAAACCATTATCTTGTTCTAATATCAGCATCCTGATTAGTTCTGTGTTTATATGACTATTTTGGTTTTTTCCTTCATATGCTGCAATATGCTCTATATTTGTTTTGATGTCCCTATTGTTTACAATTGTTAACGTGTTCTTGTTAATGTTGTATGAAAGACCTTTCTATAAAAGTTTTGTTTCCACTTTACTTAGTTGTATGAGAGTGAGATTCGTTGTTTTCCGGCAAAATGCTGGTGTCAGAAATGTCGATTATGTGGGTATGTATGTGTGTGTGTGTGTGTGTGTGTGTGTGTGTGTATGTGTGTGTGTGTGTGTGTGTGTGTGAGAGAGAGATAGAGTTTTTCTACATCTGTTTTCCCATCAGTAGATTTAATTTTCTTCTTTGTGTCTTTGTTTTATTTTGCTATCTTATCTGTTCTGTTTTATCTGTCGTGTGCCATAAGGTTGTATGATAGTTAAGGTAAGTTGCTATCCTGCAGGTAAAAATCGCACAGCTCTTTGTTCAGTTCAAGTTTTCTGCACACTGTTGCCTAATTTCATTATTTAACCGAGATTATTGTGCTTAGCTTTGTTGGGGTCAGGGTCAGAATATGAACCCAGGGTCACAGTAGAATCAGCTGTTCATCGGTGAGGAAGTGGCACCACTTCTACATCTGTATGTGGTTGTGAGATGTGGTGTTTGAAACTGTGCGGCAAACCCCTAGTCAAACATCCCAGTTTACAGTAGTACTTTATTAACTCTACGTACAGAGACAGGATTACAGCAGGTGGGAGGGCTCTATTCCGCCCCCCCCCCCCCCCCCACTTCCCCGTCACGCAGTTGACTGCAGAAGTCCAATTTACTGATGTCAGCAACTGCTGGGCCAGGAAGGCAGCACATGCAGCATAGATGGGAACTGCTAGCAGCAGGGCTACAGAAAGGTGATGTTACCAAGCTCCACCATTGAAGGGCGACAGGCACAGCTCCTGATCGATTGACTGCCATTTGTTTGCTGCTTACCACACTGGGAAAGATGATGTTTAAACTATAGGACCCAACATGGCCAGAGCCATAGGCATGTACCGACGCTGGGTTGTGATCAGCAGTGATGATGGCTGACAGGATGTGATGAACAGCAACAACATAGCCGGGCATCCCCTAGCCCAGGCTCGAACATGTGTGCTACCAGGGAGGTGGTCTCCAGCAGAAGATAGTCATCTGGCAGGTTGACATTTACGCCCCCTGTCATTCACATTTTATTAGATTTAATTAGCAGGTGTTGACAGATGTGAAAATTACCGAACTATCAGTTTAATAAGCCACGGCTGCAAAATACTGACACGAATTCTTTACAGACGAATGGAAAAACTGGTAGAAGCCGACCTCGGGGAAGATCAGTCTGGATTCCGTAGAAATGTTGGAACCCTTGAGGCAATACTGACCCTAAGACTTATCTTAGAAGATGGATTAACGAAACGCAAACCTAAGTTTCTAGCATATGTAGACTTGGAGAAAGCTTTTGACAATGTTGACTGGAATACTCTCTTTCAAATTCTGAAGGTGGCAGGGCTAAAATACAGGGAGCGAAAGGCTATTTACAATTTGTACAGAAACCAGATGGCAGTTATAAGAGTCGAGGGGCGTGAAAGGGAAGCAGTGATTGGGAAAGGAGTGAGACGGCGTTGTGGCCTATCCTCGATGTTATTCAATCTGTATATTGAGCAAGCAGTAAAGGGAACAAAAGAAAAATTTGGAGTAGGAATTAAAATCCATGGAGAAGAAATAAAAACTTTGAGGTTCGCCGATGTTATTGTAACTCTGTCAGAGACAGCAAAGGACCTGGAAGAGCAGTTGAACGGAATGGACAGTGTCTTGAAAGGAGGATATAATATGAACATCAACAAAAGCAAAACGAGGGTAATGGAATGTAGTCGAATTAAATCGGCTGATGCTGCGGGAATTAAATTAGGAAATGATACGCTTAAAGTAGTAAGTGAGTTTTTCTATTTGGGGAGCAAAATAACTGATGATAGTCGAAGTAGAGAGGATATAAAATGTAGACTGGCAATGGTAAGGAAAGCATTTCTGAAGAAGAGAAGTTTGTTAACATGGAGTATGGATTTAAGTGTCAGGAAATCGTTTCTGAAAGTATTTGTATGGAGTGTGGCCACGTATGGACAAGAAGAGAATAGAAGCTTTCGAAATGTGGTGCTACAGAAGAATGCTGAAGATTAGATGTGTAGATCACATAACTAATGAGAAGGTATCGAATAGAATTGGGGAGAAGAGAAACTTGTGGCACAACTTGACTAGAAGAAAGGATCGGTTGGTAGGGCATATTCTGAGGCATCAAGGGTTCATCAGTTTAGTATTGGAGGGCAGCGTGGAGGGTAAAAACCGAAGAGGAAGACCAAGAGATGAATACACTAAACAGATTCAGAAGGATGTAGATTGCAGTAGGTACTGGGAGCTGAAGAAGCTTGCACAGGATAGAGTAGCATGGAGTGCTGCATCAAACCAGTCTCTGGACTGAAGACCACACACACACACACACACACACACACATGTAGTGTAGGGAGGCTTGGGCTACTGTACAGCAGCAATCAGGATTGGCAGCAATCTCCATCCCATAAAACGACAGACGGTCATGGAATGTGACAATATAGGTGTGAGCAGGAGCCGTGTTGTACTGGAGCATGCTGAGAATATGGTAATCCACACTAGAAAGCTTGGTAGCAAACACATAATTGTATATTAATATTGTTTAAATGTTTATATATGGCTCCAACTAGACTGTCGATACCATCCAGAATTGACAGCTTTATAACCATGATTTCAATGTCTACAAAATCAGGCTCACCTTTTAATTAGATTTTTATTTAATAATTTCAGTTATTGGCTGAGTAAACAGACCAATTATAAACGAGCCCAGCATGAGCAGGTGCAAAACACTGAAGCTAGCTGACTAGGCAGTTCATAGCCAACTTTCATGCAGACAGCATGTGTTCTTTACAAGTTCTGGTATTATGCATTCAAAAGTGATGTAGTGAGTTAAAAGTGCTTTGGAGAACTTCTACGTGCATGAGTGTGGGACGTCGAACGGTTATTAAAATCGTATGGAAATAATAGTCTGAACTTTCAATGGTGGTGCATAAGTGAAGATTATACGCGACTTTAGATTCAAGTATTATTGTTAGACTGACAGCAAAAGCTGTTTTTTCCTTAGGCTTTCTTAAAGATTAGGTTGCATCTTTTTATTTCGAGACTTTCATTAATGTAGTGCTGAGACTTTCTCACTTGTCATTCAATCACTCACAGCTGGTCGTTTATATATTAGGACTCACAACTGGCGTAGAAGAAGACCAGTTGGGGCATGGAGTCAGCTTCACAAGACAAGAGGTAAGTAAACCTCTGACTGGTGAATGAGGTAGTTAGCAACGTCACTGTATCTTCTCTTTATGAGTTGCTCAACGTAGCCCTCCACATACAACAATTCTTGAGGACCAATTTGCGTTGCTAGCATGACTGATGCAGAAACATGTCATAGCAGGAACACTCCTTATCTCACCCTAATTGATTGATTAGTTAAGCAGTGGGGTAAAAAATTGCAAAGGGATCTGCTACAAGGTGACCCAGTGTTGCGAAGGCACCAGGTAGTCTGTATACGGTCCCCAACTTAAGCGGATGCCTACAGCTACTGGAGATGAAGTCCTTGGAAGGTGGCTGGATGCTTCATATGGCATTACAATGGTCTTCACTTCGAAGCTAACCGCTGTTGATAATCAACAACTGCGAGCATCTGACCATGAGAACCTAATTGGTGGGGTATTTATAGTAGCCTGCTGGCCAGGACGTCTCAAACAGCAGCACCGCCATCCTGGAAGAAACAACAGGCTGGAATGGCCTGGTGCCACCAATGCCTTCATTCACTTTGATTTTCTTGTTTAGCCATCTCCTGTAAGATCCTAGCTCTTGTACTGTCTAGGAAACCTGCGTACTCAGTTTGCTGGGCAAAGACTCAAACAAGTCATTTTAATGAGTTTCATTACAATAACAAAATTACAATAGTTAACTTTGGCAGCTACATAGATGTGTCGCAAGGAAAGGGTGACATACGAAATAATCAGTCTTTGCAGTGAGTGCTGATCTCTAACTGACAAAGGACTGTCCTGAACTGCTATCGAAATCGCTATCGTTGACACTGCTATCCAAGTGGCTAATCTTGAAGCTGCTATCGAACTGGGCCGTCACCAGTCGTTCGCGGTGCTTATTTCTTCTTCACATACGCGCCGCTGCTGTCGCGTTGTCGTCCTGGAGGGAGGTGCGGTCAGCGCGAGGTTCGCTGATGTCTTCTCACAGCCATCTCATCTTTTTCGTTCCCGACTGGCGTGCCGGCGCTTGACTTTACGCCGTAACACTAGCCAGAGCTGTGTCGCTGTGTGGTAGACTACCCGCTTGCCACATAAGGTTCTCGGGTTCGATTCCCGCCTGATGCAGATTTTTAAACAGCAGTTCCACTAGTATTTCCGTGAAGTGTAAATGACACAAAGATAGTACCATAAACAGTTGCGCTCGAGACTGGTAATCGCTGGTTCGAATCTCGTTTGGTCATTAATTTTTTCGTTTTTTTGTGTTCATTTTGAATGCCTTCATCATCAAATATATGATAACTAGAAATTCTAACTGTCATTTTTATGAAAAATGTTCGTATTCTTATTTATAATTACATATCACACGCAAAAGTCTAGTTTTCATTGCAAGTGTGAATTCTTAATTAGGAATCTGTTATAAAAGATTGTTAATAAGGACTGTTTAAATTTTAAAAAATTACAAATCAATTTTTACATTCTTATGTATTTTATGCTTCACGTAAATGCTCATGGAACTCGCACCTTTGTTTAAAATTACAATGTGGCCAGGAATCGAACTTCAGCCACCCACATAGTAGGCAAGCATTGTACCGCGGAACCATACAGCCTGTCAGAACAAGGATCTTTTTCAGGGTGTTAAAGACCCTGGCAAAACGTCAAAGTCGATTTGCTTAAGAATTTTTCAGAGCTGCTTTAAACTGCTTTTACTGGCTGATATTTTAGTTCTGATCCCCATGTGCCATGAATATAGAAAAATACAGAAGTCCGATTGCCATGTGATCTACCTGTTAGTGTTGCCCATGCGGAGCTGGAGCGGGCCGCCAGTTTTTTATAAGTTGACATAAAATACATGATTTTTCTCTTCCTTTAATTCTTAGCATAAACCACACGGTTCATTGGCTGTTATTGAATTTATATTATTCTATGAATTCTATGGTTAACCCAGTCCGTTGACAAGTGATGCAGAGGAAGCTCGAAAGCTCGAAAGGTTTTCCACTTGAAGCACACAAGTTACACAAAGCAGGATCAGAACACAATGTACCAGAAACTGAAACACTTATGAGCGTAAGGCTATTATTCTGCTCATCATTGTACCGCCGAGCACGCTGGAACATCTGCTCAGTAGTGATACGATATTGCTGCATGGCTATCAGTTCACATAGCAAATAAAGGAGATGTGGTTGTAGAGTGTTATTTAAGTAGATTAGTTTCTGGGGTGGCAGTACGTCTAATGGGGAGGGTGTATACTACCCGGGACAAACAGGAGATCCGGGAAAAACCCGGGAATTTTTTCATCCGAGAGAAAACCGGAAAAAACCCGGGAATTTTTCACTGCTTTAGTTTTCTGTTAAATTTTTGTAATTTTGACTGGTAAGAACCGATACTCTAACAAAGGATATTACTGTATCCCGCTACTGCAGAATAATACTTCAGCAATAAAACATAAACTAGAGAAAAAAACGAAAATAACTTAAATTGTAAAGGAAATGCACCGTATACAACGACACATAATGCTCATGCAAGCGTCTGCCAACAGCAAAATGTGTCAAAGGATTTAGGAAGACTATGCAATGCTTCGTAACAACGAATTGCCTCCGATGAGCGTAAAGCCACAACTGTTTACATTAGATTCGTTTTAGCAGTTACGAGCGGGCTCATGCGCATGCGCAGTTGAGTCGCGTTTGAGTAGTAGATTCTCCCACTTCTACATCTACATCTACATCTACATCCATACTCCGCAAGCCACCTGACGGTGTGTGGCGGAGGGTACCTTGAGTGCCTCTATTGGTTCTCCCTTCTATTCCAGTCTCGTATTGTTCGTGGAAAGAAGGATTGTCGGTATGCTTCTGTGTGGGCTCTAATCTCTCTGATTCTATCCTCATGGTCTCTTCGCGAGATATACGTAGGAGGGAGCAATATACTGCTTGACTCTTCGGTGAAGGTATGTTCTCGAAACTTTAACAAAAGCCCGTACCGAGCTACTGAGCGTCTCTCCTGCAGAGTCTTCCACTAGAGTTTATCTATCATCTCCGTAACGCTTTCGCGATTACTAAATGATCCTGTAACGAATCGCGCTGATCTCCGTTGGATCTTATCTATCTCTTCTATCAACCCTATCTGGTACGGATCCCACACTGCTGAGCAGTATTCAAGCAGTGGGCGAACAAGCGTACTGTAACCTACTTCCTTTGTTTTCGGATTGCATTTCCTTGGGATTCTTCCAATGAATCTCAGTCTGGCATCTGCTTTACCGACGATCAACTTTATATGATCATTCCATTTTAAATCACACCTAATGCGTACTCCCAGATAATTTATGGAATTAACTGCTTCCAGTTGCTGACCTGCTATTTTGTAGCTAAATGATAAGGGATCTATCTTTCTATGTATTCGCAGCACATTACACTTGTCTACACTGAGATTCAATTGCCATTCCCTGCACCATGCGCCAATTCGTTGCAGATCCTCCTGCATTTCAGTACAATTTTCCATTGTCTCAACCTCTCGATACACCACAGCATCATCTGCAAAAAGCCTCAGTGAACTTCCGATGTCATCCACCAGGTCATTTATGTATATTGTGAATAGCAACGATCCTATGACACTTCCCTGCGGCACACCTGAAATCACTCTTACTTCGGAAGACTTCTCTCCATTGAGAATGACATGCTGCGTTCTGTTATCTAGGAACTCCTCAGTCCAATCACACAATTGGTCTGATAGTCCATATGCTCTTACTTTGTTCATTAAACGACTGTGGCGAACTGTATCGAACGCCTTGCGGAAGTCAAGAAACACGGCATCTACCTGTGAACCCGTGTCTATGGCCCTCTGAGTCTCGTGGACGAATAGCGCGAGCTGGGTTTCACACGACCGTCTTTTTCGAAACCCATGCTGATTCCTACAGAGTAGATTTCTAGTCTCCAGAAAAGTCATTATACTCGAAGCTAGCTACAGGAATGTGGCTGTTGGCTGTGCAAGCAACCGCAGCAAGCAGCTAGATGCTACCGGGAAAAGGGGGCGCCAAATTCACATTCTTGAGGGAAAAAGAAACTTGTTTCACAAAGCGCCCAGCATCCAGCGCACGTTGGTGTATCGATTATTCATATGATTTTGAAACGAATCCCTGTTGGTTTTTGAACATTTCTGAACACATTTTAAGTTGATTTCTGAATGAATCATAAGTTGATTTTTGAATGCGTGCATAGTGTACGTGATGTTTCTGTCAGGAGAATCCTCGTCGCATTTAGAAACAAACATTCCGCAGACAAAAGGAGATGGAGCTACACGAGCTGAGCGGAGTAAAGCAGAAAGGACTAACAGGAATAACAGGTGAGAAAGATTACGTACTATCTTCTCGGTGTGTCCAAAAAAATGTTATTTTGACAGAAAATTTTTGGTCAGATCGCTACACTAGTAAGGACCAGTTGTACAGTCCCCGGCTAGCAGCTGCGTAAGTTCTATTCTGGAAGTAACGGGTAAAACATGTTGTACGAACATCTAGCAAAGCCTAACAGGAGAATAATCGCGGGATAGCTAAACTTGTGATTCTGGCAGGGCTAGTGAAGTTAATTGGCGAACCAATTGTGACAGTGACAGGAATAGGTACAGAATTGGTGATGACAAGATTGTTTGTTAGAACGAGGAATGAGAAGAAACGGGGACATCGCACAAATTATGGAAGAATAAGGCGATTCCAAATTTATATAAAATTATCGTAATACAATTTTCGATCTCATGCTTGAGAAACTAGCGCGTATTGATGAAATGTGAAACTATTTCCTAACATAAAACTTTTTTCTTGTAGTAGGCCTAATAGGCTTTCAAATTGGTGGTTCGTGAATTATATTCTGTTGTGTTATAAAAATGACCATATGCGGCAAAACAGTCTCGTTTATTTGGTGTGTGTTACAAAATTGCTGGAATATTAGTAAGGCCTATTTTGTTTTATCTAGCAGACAGTGACAAAATAGACGTTATCAGATCGAGAAACCACACCACTCTTGGGTATTGATTTCGTAGACTTTCCTGGCGTAATAACTGCTGATATTCTTCACGGGTTTGCAGCCGGATCATGTCGTCGTCCAGACAATATTTCGGCGGACCAGCTGGCCGTCATCTTCACGTGAGTTAATGCTCGTGCACTGCCTCGCCGGAACTGAATTCCAGCCATTTTTTTTCTTTATTGTAATTTTAATCACCTCATACAGGCGGGCTGTCAGCAGCATATTACGCTGCTCTTCAGCCTTAAGGAGGAGGAGGAGATTAGTGTTTAACGTCCCGTCGACAACGAGGTCATTAGAGACGGAGCGCAAGCTCGGGTGAGGGAAGGATGGGGAAGGAAATCGGCCGTGCCCTTTCAAAGGAACCATCCCGGCATTTGCCTGAAGCGATTTAGGGAAATCACGGAAAACCTAAATCAGGATGGCCGGAGACGGGATTGAACCGTCGTCCTCCCGAATGCGAGTCCAGTGTGCTAACCACTGCGCCACCTCGCTCGGTCTTCAGCCTTAAGTGGGACAATAATATGACATAGGTGACACAGACTATACAATAAAAAAGGCGGGCAAAAAATGTAGATACAAAAAACAATGAACATGAAGCCGTTCACGCTGGACGAGGAAAACACTAACACTTGTTGACACGGCGCACATAACACGGATGACTGCGACGGCACACGTGAACAGTGGAGGCGTGACGGTGAAAGAACACTAAACACAAAACGAAGGCACACACACGAGACACTGATGGTGATGACCTCCGGCGCGCGAAAGTGGGAGGGAGTGGGAGGAAGTGGGAGGGAGGATCAAAGTTGATAGGAGGGGTAGATGGAGGGGAGGAGGACATCAACAGGGAGGGGGAGCTGGCGGAAGCCACCTTGCGAGAGGGTAAGGAGGGTGGAGAGATGGAGACCAGGTGGGACATGGGAATACAGGCGCGGCAGGGAGCGGGGGTGGGAGAGGATGGGTGAGACAAGCGGGTGAGGAGGATCGTGTTTACGGGAAGTGTACAGGATCCGTATCCTTTCAAGGAAAAGGAGGAGGTGGGGGAACGGAATGAGATCGTACAGGATCCGCGTGGGGGAGGGGAGACGGATGTGATATGCGAGGCGGAGAGCATGGCGTTCAAGGATTTGAAGGGATTTATAAAAGGTAGGGGGGGGGGGCGGAGTTCCAGGCCAGATGGGCATAACAAAGGATAGGGCGGATGAGGGATTTATAGGTGTGGAGTATGGTGGAGGGGTCCAGACCCCACGTATGGCCGGAAAGGAGCTTGAGGAGACGGAGTCGGTAGCGTGCCTTGGCTTGGATCGTCCGAAGATGGGGGGTCCAGGAGAGGCGACGGTCGAGGGTGAATTCCAGCCACAATGACGGAAACCTTTATACGCCACAGACAGAGCACCGCGCGTGCGCGAGATGATGGGCAGCGCCTCCTGGCGGCAAGTAGACACGCAGCGCGCTGGTGGGAGAAGACGGCAGAAACGATAATTCGCAACAGCACTGGTTGGAAAAATCCAATGATAAAAAAGAAGACCGTTGTTGTTTAATGTCGGACAAAATTGGATTCCATATCTTACTTAGAGGAAAACCTTGATCCCTGTTAATAATATTACTTGATAATCTAATTTCAATGGATTCTTTAAGAACACATTCCCAATAGCGAGAAGCAGGTGAGCATTAACTCACCTGAAGATGGCGGCCAGCTGGTCCGCCGAAATATTGTGTCTGGTCGACGACATGATCCGGCTGCAAACCCGTGAAGAATATCAGCAGTCTTGGGTATTGAAGAAATGTGTACTTTCTTGCTTGTCTCTTGCCTTTATTGGTTTTATGTTTGCTACATTTGATTTTATGTCACACAAAACAGCAAGTTATTAGCTAATAGGCATTAAAGAGTGCAAATTTTCTGAAGAGTTCTTGTTCTCCCGATTACAAATAATCCCATCCGCTTTAACTGCGAGCTTCTTTCTTTCCCTCTATTTTTTTTTTTTTTTAAAAGAGGGGCAGGCTGTCAAACCGGCCGACAGGGAGCAGAAGATATTACAAAATATAAGCGTTTCAAATCGACAGAGCGAAATACAGTGACGTGTGATAGAAGAATGCTGTATGAAGAGGCGTGGCACTGCAGTTTTGCACACTTCAGACCAAATAACATGTCTCACATTTCCTCGAACACATACGTTTTATGTTTCAGACTTCTCAGAAAGATGTGCGCAACAAAATGAATATATTTTTGAAAATTGCATTTTTTTAAATTATTGACCCGCTTAGCAAATATTGTAGATACGGGACTGATGCGCAGAGCAGTCTTAGTTATAGCGAGTAGTCTCCACTGACCCGTGTTTACATTAGTGATTTTGCTGTTTCCCCTTCGTTTAATCTCACGTCAAATGAAAACAAAATGGACATCTGTGGCCGGGAGCTATCAAGTGAATTAAAATACATTCACATAGTTACGGAAGGCTAAAATATGTTATTAGTTTCAGATTTTATTTTATTTCCACCTTTCTGACAGTCAAGCATTAATTGCCTTGCAGAACAATGAAGTTGTTTTTGTCTGTTTGCTAAAGAAATTTGACTTTCATTAACCTTTTCCGCAGAGGCAGTCAATGTAATTGAAACTAAATGTTTAATTCCGCAGTACTGGCTAGTTTCAACTGTTCTCTGCATTTCAAGTGCACGTTTTTATCTTGTAGCACGTATGGCATTATGCCATATTAAAGAACCAAACATGATATAATACAGTGCTGGTCCTCCAAGAAAATTTACATCCTGAAAACCACACTGGAAAGTTTAATAATAGGTCGAGGTCTACTTCATTGGGAATCTGGACATACGAATGTGCACTTTAAGTATGCACTTTAAATGTGCACATTTTAGTATGGTTCACGAAATTCCGACGTTCTTGGAGTATCCTCTGATGTCTTGTTTCTCATATGACATAATGTATGGTCTTTCAATGTTTTACACGCATGTACATATGGGCTTCCTACGTCATGGTAGCTGCGCAAGTGCGGTGTCGCCTGTTATCTGCGCCCTCTGGCAACTGCTGAAACGAACCTATTTCTAACAGGTCGCAGTATAATATTGCGAATGGTGGTTTGAAAAGCATTACTTTCAAAGTAAATATCCTTTTACGTAAGTTGAACTATGTGCGAGAATGTACCATGAATTTCTTAAATCACAGAGAGCAACTCTTTGATGACCAGCCATTTAGAAGAATTTTAAACCCTGAAGATCATACATTTATGTCATTATTAAAAATTTTACTGGCACATTTGTGTGATATATCTTAAAGTGTAACATGCCCAAAGAAGATCAACATTATATGCGAAAGCGTAGCTTCTCTTGCAGCTTATTAACCTTAGATTATATGTGAAAGCTTTGCCTTCCTTGTAGCAACACTATGTATATTAATGTAAACTATTAACTTTCCCTGTTTGTGTGTTCGTGCTACATTACAGTGATGTTGCTGTTGGCTGACTACATCACGTGTCCTATGCTCTGAATATTAGCTGTCGTCGGCTGGCGAGATCACGTGACATGAGCTATGAATGGCTTACAAAAGCGCATCGCAATCTCGATTTAAATGATTCTGAAAGTAACATGCGGCGTTTGGTGGAATTCTAATGTGTACTTTCTTTATACGAAAATACGCAGCGTACATGTTGCTGCACACGAAAGATATTTCCAAAACGTTTCTCTTTCCCTAAGTTTCGTTTTCTAAAGTACCGGGAAATTCTACGCCCGTGTATAAAACCATAACCATTGAAAGAATGGATAAGTTTTGCAGTTCCAAGGGAAAATATACTGTCAACTAACACGGAAAAAGTGTGTTTTCAGCCGGGAGAAAGTGTATTCTTAACCGGGAAATCCGGGAAAAATCCGGGATTTTTTTTCCTTGTCCGCATATACACCCTGAATGGTTATTGCGGTGAG
This sequence comes from Schistocerca nitens, assembly GCF_023898315.1. Taxonomy (NCBI): domain Eukaryota; kingdom Metazoa; phylum Arthropoda; class Insecta; order Orthoptera; family Acrididae; genus Schistocerca; species Schistocerca nitens. Next base: position 698,066,388 of record NC_064616.1, on the reverse strand, counting down.
CACAACGAGGGCTGCGTCAGATTCATTATAGCTGTCCCAATGATAGTAGCTGGGGGCGGAGCATAGTCCCCACTACATCACAGATTGTATCTTTAATTAATTCCCACTACCTTTCAACTCTAGTCTCGTTCTCCCTTGTGTCAACCCTAGTCGTGACAATTCACAAGCAGTCAATTCTTCTGCTGACTGAATTCTCTTAAATCAGTTCTATTGGGTAGAGATCTACTATCTGTTAGTGACATACGAAAATTTGCGTCGGACCGGGATTTTAACCTGGATTTCCTGGTTATGGCGAGTGATATTAATTTCATGCAGCTGTGGATCGTCAATAATGTCTGTTCTTTCGGAAAAGTAAGTGAAGTATTATAATCCTAGACAGGTATACGACGATAACAACAGTGCCCTTGATTCTTCATAGTTTCATTCTTCCTGTACAGGAATATAATTCATTATGTTGGCGAGCATTAAGTGATGAGTAAATGGTCTATGCCATAATGATGTAGTTAATGTTTCATATGGAGGTTTCGGTCAGCCCGGAGAGCATGCACGGATAAATGGGAAATTCAGGTTATAGCCCTGGTCCAGCACAAAGTTAAACGTCGACGATAGGCAGGTCATCTATATCTAGTACGCCTTATGTCTACGAATTCACAGTCAACGAATAAATTTCGAATTACTTCACACAGTTTCTAACATTCTGCGTGGTGTCTGTTTGTTCTATATCGTGTCTCCCTACCACTTTCGCGCAACGACGCTCTGAGTGTGTTTTTTAGGGAATTGACTAGTTTGAACCTGGGACCTGTTGCTGGTAAGGAGACGCCAGACCACACATGACATGTAGAATTCAGAAGAGTTCAGTGAGACTAGCGATGATATAACCAAATACTTAATGATTTCAGCGTCAGCTCCACTACACTCCCTGTAAAAGAATCTTAATACTAACTAAATTTAGTGGAAGGGGTTCAAGGCTTTCCTATTTTTAGTTAGCTGGTAAAATAACGTCGAAAAAGCAGTTAAGTTTACCATTGGAAATTTTATTCTACTCATAAAACATTGTTTATAAATTGCACTATTGATAAAAGGAAATGTTTTAATACAGGATGGTAAAAACCAACTGCGTTCAACAAAGATGTGAACGAATATTCCCTGAGTGGGTTTCAAAGTTCTACAATGGATCAAAGGATGACGTATGCCATATCACATCTATAATCTAGGTTTAAATTAAGTTTCACAAGAGAGAAAACCATCAAAATGGTCTACAGTGACCCTCAATTATCTTTAATTACTTATCCAACTTGTCGTAAATTACAGTGGCTGATGTGGCTTCTGAATAACTATATAACAGAAAAATCATCGCGTTTCAGGTTTTTACTTCAAGTGGCAAATGTGAATACCATGAGCTTTAATTGACGATCGACACTAGTATTACGCAAAACGGGGGTGTAACAGATGAGACTTCTGCAGTTCTGAGTGAAGCCTTATGCGCTCAAAAATGCTGCATCGCGTGCGTTCATTACCTTGTCGGTGTATAGACAGCGTCAGGGGGCAGCGGGCGGCAAAGCTCCACGCACCTCGCTGTCTCGGAAGCAACTCACTCCTAACTTCTCGTTACTACAGTTTACCAAAGTTGGTTTAAAAATAGCTATCTGGCTGTGTTTTCAACTGACCAATCAGGGTCTCAATGTTAACCTTAAGCTCCACCTACAAAAATTCTGTCTATCCAATAATAAATGTTTTACTTTTCGTGGTGGGGCAATGTTTTTAACGTTTGCAACGTAACAGAGACGCGAAAAAGTCTCACTCTAAAACTTGCAGCTGGTGTGGCCGTTTTAGTGTTATCATAAGATCTATACTGTTCTTCTGGAAGGCTCTATATTTTAACATGGGCTGGGGGGTGGTCCTGACGTAACAGAGACGCGAAAAAGTCTCACACTAAAACTTGCGGCAGGGGTGTGGTCCTAGCGGTTAGCTGGCGACGTGGGTGTCCGTCCCTTATCGTAGGGCCTTCCAGCTTAACACGGTTCTGCTCTCGGCTTCTGTTCTCGTTTCTCCCCTCAGAACTGCGTCTGTCTCACGGTGGGAAGCTGTGACATGCATTTAGGCATTCTTGTGTTAGTCTTTGGTATTCCATTTGCTCACTCGTTACTCGTATTACTTTGGTTAATTTAATGTCACGATTTATTCGGAGCTATGTGACATACTACTGGATTTGCTTATCATGTCAGGGTGTTCATGGAAGGTGTTGGATTTGCCTGACACCTTACATATCACCACCCTTCGAACTTAATTTTTGCACTGAATGTAGGCAATGATTGAATCGTTGTCTAAGTCAGTCAAAAATTATTCCTTTATCTAAATTTTTTTGCCTACTGTTCAGCCACGTTATTCGGTTTTTATGCTAGTTTGTATTACTAATTTATATTTTTATATTCTTCCACATTATTCTCAAAAATGACAAGAGAAGAATATTTTAATGCTATTATTAATTTTTAATTATTTTCTTTATTTAATTAAGTGTGAAATTTGTTTTTTAAGAAGTTTGTTATCGAAAGTGAGGAGTCTTTCACATCGATTTTCTTAGAAATATATTTTTTTATAAATGTACTAATTAAGTAAAATCTATTCCTAACACATTTTCTAAATATCATGTACAAGTAAAATGTTTTTGTTTCTAGACACTCATTTCAACATTGTTACACTAACAAATAAGAATTATTTCCAAGAATTGCTTTGACAAAGAAATATACATACACAAGTATTGAGATATTATCCTAACCAAAGGTACAAATGTTAGGAAAAAAGGGAAAACCTCCAACAAGACAATTTTTTATTCTTTGTTTTTATAAGGAGAAAATAAGTAATATATAGTTATTGTTTTATTTTTATGAGGAGAAAACAATTGGCATATAGTTTTAGTGTTTATTATGCCTTACTTTTGTTCTTTATATACTGTCCATTTCAGAACTAATGACTTATTTTTATCGATAGTCTATTTTTTACTTAAGTCCATAGTCAATGACTGTTATTTTGTAGTTTATTAGCTGTCTGTGTGCTTAACTTATTTAGTTTTTCACACATTTGTTTTGCACAATTCCTACATCACATAATTTGATTTCACACATTCACACAATCCTATGAATGTTTAAGCATGAGGTTGGCAAATGTTTTTTGCACGAAGGTGATGGACTTGAGCGAGATGGATGTGGGCAAGTATTTGATGTACAGCTTCGTTCGTCGTTCCTTGTTGGCTTTGCAAGTGTGTGTTGCTGTTGTGGAGGTCCCATAATGGAATGGAACTGTGAGTGCAGAATCTCGTGGTTTACTGGCTTTGTATGTGTGAAAGTCATCGTTATGTGTCACTGAAAGCGGTCGTTTTTCATTGTAATACTTCGCAGACGACTAGTTTACAATAGGATAGGGATTTGGGAAGGTATGTCATCTATTCTTCACCCATCTTCTTTCTTAGTCTCAATCTTGCGAATCTTCAACTTCTGTTCTTCCTGCTTTTGCTCTGCTTCTTACTTGCTTCTTGGTTCTTCTCTGGGCAGGATATGGAAATATTTATTGATAACTAGTCGCTTTGAAGTTCTCCTCTTAGTAACAGTTTGATAAATTGTTTGGGCGTGTCATTTTTACTTTGTGGAAGTTTTCTCCAGTTTTGTGCATCAGCGTGCTGTTTAATAGCGGTAGTGTGACTTTTACACATATTTTTTTTGCCAGTGGTGGCTTGCCCAAGCCATCTTCTCGTCAGGCCGTTTTTTGCTCGCTCCGCTGAGTTGGGGCGCTCGGAGACGCTTCCGGCCTTCGGCGTCCCGTCGCGTCTCTGCAGGGCTCCGCCACTGTGCGGCTCCGTGTTCCGTCCCAGCAGGGTTCCGCCTAGCGGGCAGATTTATTTCCCACTTTCAATACAAGGGTCTTCTGTTGGTCTCGCTGTCCTTTCCTTTCTCTCAACGATTCTGCCTTTTCTTTCTTGATACTTCTCTCGTTGCAACTAGTGGGTCGTTGCATCTCGTCCTTGCTGGAGTTTTTACAATGGCTCTTAGAAAAAATTTTACTTATAATCATCTAACATATGTCTAGTACCTACATTGTTTTACGCCTTCTTAAAAAGCTTTACAAATTTCGGCGCCCTTTCCATATTACAATTCTAAAATATTTTGAGTCTTAACTTCTACAAGAAACCTCAAATTCGTTTTTTATTTTTGTGTGGTGTCGTGGCGTATAGCATTTTATTATTTCATGCTGTTAGACTATCTACGCTTTATCCCATCACCTTAATCTATGGTACTATTGGTGTTATTTTGTTTTTTTGTTTTTATTGAAGCTACTTTCTTTTTCCCACCTTCCTCTCTCTTCATTCTTCTTTCTCCTGACGATCTTATCTGCAACATAATCTTGAAATATTGTGCTGATTATTTATCAGTAATAAAATTAATCTTCAAACTTGTACTGAAAGTGTTTAATACTGCCAGTCTTAGGTAAAAATACCTCCGCTTTATCTCGTAAAATACCCTCTAATTCTCTTTTACTGTGTTCCGAAATACCTTGAACTTCGTGCAATTTTTCGTCGATTTCTTTATGAACTTCTAACATGAGTTAAGGCGATTCCCCCTTTTGTGCATACCATTATAATTCTTCATCCTCTTTATCTCGTGTCATTCTTAATTGTTTGTTTATAACTGGTAATTCTTCTAATTTTTGCTTTTGCTCAAAGAGAAGTGTGACATTCCCGAATGTTACGCTACCTTTCCCTATATCTATTATTGATCGTCTCTCATTTACAAAATCTGCACCTATAATCAAATCTACAGTTAGTTTAGGTATAATCACGAAGTTGGCTTCGATCTTTTGACCTTGACACGAAAGAGTTAACCTTGTTTGTCTCGTAACTTCCGCAGCATTGTTTCTAATAGGACCTCTTACTTTAATCTTACGTGTTTTCAGAACTGGCAATTCCTCATTGGCATTACACTGCATGAATAAATTTTCTGAGATCGCAGTCAGTTCACTTCCGCTATCAAGTACAATATTGACTGGGATATGCTTTACCAAGGCCTTCACAATTGGTGGAATTTGAAAGGGTTGGTTCTGTTCTTCTTCTTCATCTTGCATCAACGAAACCTGCACTGAATCATACATGAGTCTTTTTAGGAATATCCCATGTGAATTCGAACTTTCTGTAGGATAAGCTTCGACTGCTACTTCTCTCTCTTTTATTTCCTCTTCTCTATTTCTTCCTTCATTTACGCTTTCTTCAACATCCTCTACTTTTTCCTCATCCTCGTCTATCTTCTCCTTCTTCGTCACTACTCCCACATAATTGCATCTAAATGCTCTAATTATCGCTTCATAACTTCCTTCATTATATACGTTGGGTTGTGTGCCCACTCGTAACTTATTTTCAACTTCTGTCGACTGCACATTATCCTCATTGGATTCGCTTTCCCTGGTTTCCATCTCAAATAGCTCTGCAATACTCATTACTTCGTCCTTTCCTCCCACATTCGTTGTGCATGCCTCTGGTAATTCATCTTCCTCGTCAGTATTCTCCCAATTAATTTCGTCCCAACATGATATTGTTATTTTCCTGTCTTCGTTTTCATCTGGTCCCTGCGGTTTTGTTTCTTCCTTCTTCTCTTCTCGTGATAAGGTATTTACTTCTCTGTTCAAGGTGCTGCAATTGTCCTGGGTCGGTGCGTCATTCCCTTTGGCATGGGCGCTTAGCTGTCAATTCGAACGTTTTTCGGGGTTTGGTGGTCTTACCTCCACCTCTTCTATCTGTATTCTCTTTTCTTGTTCAGCTTGTTGATATTGGTTTCTTTATTGATAATCTGTCGGTCTATTGGTTCTCCAGTACCCGTTCCGGTTGTCGTTATTCCCTCTGTAATAGTTGTTGCCGTTCCTGGGTGAATTATAGTTATTGCCATATTCTCTTCTAAATCCATAACCGGTTCTTTGTTGAAATCTATTGTCGCTTCTTGGTGCGGTGTTATCACATGGTTCGTGATTATCGTTTCTTCATACTGTGTCTTGTGGATTCCACTGCTTTTTGCTTTCATTTTCACGTGCGCTTCGTCTTTTTCTTGCGTCATCTTCCGAAAATATGAAGTATAGTTCTCTTAGAATACCTTTAAATGCTTCGACGTCATTGAGTCCACGACCTACTAATGATTGCTGGTATTTCAATGGTAGCTTCATCGCGCATAATTTAATCAACTCTCCGTCACTGTATGGTACATCTAAGCATTGATTTTTCTTTGCCATTAATTCGAAAAATTTCACGGGACTCTTCTCTCCTGAATTTTCAAACTATGGGTTCTGTAATAATTCGTACTTCACTCTGTTCTATGCTTCGCTGGACCAATATCGCGAGAGAAACTTCTCTCTGAAATCTTCGTACGATCGGCATGTCGCTGCAACATTCTGCATGGTTTCTGCGACTGTTCCTGACATGTGTGCACATATAAAGTCTAATTTGTGTGCTAGCGTCCAGTGTTCTGGTAATCCGACTCGGAATTGATCAATAAAAGTTCGTGGATGTAATGAGTTTCCTTCTCGAAAGTGTTGAAATTTTCTGACTGTGAGGAAATGATCGTTGTCGTACTTCGTCATAGTTCCATATGAAATTCGCGATTCTTCGCCACTTTTGTTTCTGATCATTTCTCCCGTCGTTCTTTCCGGTTCTGGTAGATCCATTGGATATTGTCCACTGTAACTTTCGCGTACCCGCGGTGCAGGCTGTCTGATTTCACGTATGTTACTTTCCGCCTGTGATTGGAATCGCAAATGCATGAAATCTTCGTTAATTGTTTGTTTTTCCGGTGCTGTTACAGATACGGATGTGGTTGCAGACTCTGTGCTTGTTCGATCCTGTTCACTACGCTCTTCAATGGTTTGCAACAACTCTATTCGCAATTTCTGAAATTGTCGCTTCCTTTGCGCTTCTGTTTTGACTATGCGGTTATCATATCTTTTCAGCGCTGCTTTTGTGATACGTTTCTGTAACACACTGTTTTCAATAACTTCACGCGCTGTACCTGCTGCTTGTCTAGTAATTTCGTTTATCTGTTTCTCTAGTTTCTTGACTTCTCCCTGGGTGTTGTTACGTAATGTTCTGATCTCGTCCTGAATGTCATTACGCAATGTTTGTACGTCCGCTTGTACCTTGCCAATGTCTGTTCTCAATTGATTGTGACCTGTTATTAAGTTTCCTATCACTTCTCGAGATTCTTTTCCCTCGTCTTCAATACGACTTAGGTGTAACTGATTTTTTTTGTTTTGTTCTTTAATCTCACGCATTTGTCTCGTGGTTTCTGCATTCTGAATTTGAATATGGTTCGCTATGTCTTTATTTTGCCTTGTCATGGTTTCCGTAATTTGTTGTAATAATTCTGCCAGATTGGTGGGTCCTATTGCGTTTTCTTCCGACGTCCTACGCTCTGTGTTTTCGCCCAAGTGTTGGTTCGCAACCGATTGAATTGAACTGTGCTGTGACACGTTTCTGCTCGCATTCCTTGTACTCTGTGGTGAGGGAGCTCTGATTACTTGTACTATGGGTTCTACGTATTCAAGACGCAAGTTAGAATCCTCATCGACTGTCTCTCTACTTTCCTGCTCCTCTGTCGTATGCTGACTTATGTTTTCTATGCCTTGGCGTACATTATCCTCGTTATGGTGCGTTATATGTCCTATTTCTCGCGATGCTGCATCGTCTGTTGTACTGTCCTCTATTCTCTGTCCATTTTCATGCCGGGTCTCTACCTCAATTCGGTCAAGGTCTCGATCTGCCATTGCTAATCTTTCCGAATCCCTTATTTTCTGTTTTAAAAGCAATTCACGCGCCCTACTTCGAGTCAACATGCGCTCAAACGATCTCACGCGTTTCATAAACTTTTTGCACACACGACTTGACAATCAATTCACTTACTTGTTGGGTCAGAACCAACTTGTCAACGATGTATGCGCCACCTGTGCGCTTACATTGAGGAGAAAACTTAATTCTAACAATATTAAAATTCATAACTTAATTATGCTATTGTCTCTGCCAGAATGTGTCACTTTTATTGAATACATTCTTACTATCTATCGCTGCAGCTACTGTTTTCGTCTATTTATAACGTTCAAAAAAATGTTTTTTTATTACGAAAATTTTTCAACAGGATATTTTCCTGACCTAGTTAGGCATGTGGTCAACCTTCAATCATGGTATTTTACCATCCTGGCAGGGTCGCCATTTTCTAACATTCTGCGTGGTGTCTGTTTGTTCTATATCGTGTCTCCCTACCACTTTCGCGCAATGACGCTCTGAGCATGTTTTTTAGGGAATTAACTAGTTTGAACCTGGGACCTGTTGCTGGTAAGGAGACGCCAGGCCACACATGGCATGTAGAATTCAGAAGAGTTCAGTGAGACTAGCGATGATATAACCAAATACTTAATGATTTCAGCGTCAGCTCCACTGCACTCCCTGTAAAAGAATCTTAATACTAACTAAATTTAGTGGAAGGGGTTCAAGGCTTTCCTATTTTTAGTTAGCTGGTAACATAACGTCGAAAAAGCAGTTACGTTTACCATTGGAAATTTTATTCTACTCACAAAACACTGTTTATAAATTGCACTATTGATAAAAGGAAATGTTTTAATACAGGATGGTAAAAACCAACTGCGTTCAACAAAGATGTGAACAAATATTCCCTGAGTGGGTTTCCAAGTTCTACAATGGATCGAAGGACGACCTATGCCATATCACATCTATAATCTAGGTTTAAATTAAGTTTCACAAGAGAGAAAACTATCAAAATGGTCTACAGTGACCCTCAATTATCTTTAATTACTTATCTAACTTGTCGTAAATTACAGTGGCTGATGTGGCTTCTGAATAACTATATAACAGAAAAATCATCGCGTTTCAGGTTTTTACTTCAAGTGGCAAATGTGAATACCATGAGCTTTAATTGACGATCGACACTAGTATTACGCAAAACGGGGGTGTAACAGATGAGACTTCTGCAGTTCCGAGTGAAGCTTTATGCGCTGTTATGTGGCATCGCGTGCGTTCATTACCTTATCGGTGTCCGTCAGGGGGCGGCGGGCAGCACAGCTCCGCTCACCTCACCGTCTCAGAAGCAACTCTCCTCCTAACTTCTCCTTACTACAGTTTACCAAAGTTGGTTTAAAAAAAACTATCTGGCTGTGTTTTCATCTGACCAATCAGGGTCTCAGTGTTAAACTTAAGCTCCGCCTACCAAAATTCTGTCCATCCAATGAGAAACGTTATACTTTTTGTGGTGGGGCAATGTTTTTAAAGTTTGCAACGTAACAGAGACGCGAAAAAGTCTCACTCTAAAACTTGCAGCTTGTGTGGTCCTTTTAGCGTTATCGTAAGATCTATACTGTTCTTCTGGAGGGCTCTATCTTTTAACATGGGCTGGGGAGTGGTCCTGACGTAACAGAGACGCGAAAAAGTCTCACACTAAAACTTGCGGCTGGGGTGTGGTCCCAGCGGTTAGCTGGCGACGTGGGTGTCCGTCCCTTATCGTAGGGGCATCCAGCTTAACACGGTTCTGCTCTCGGCTTCTCGTTTGTCCCCTCGGAACTGCGTCTGTCTCACGGTGGGAAGGTATGACATACATTTAGGCATTCTTGTGTTAGTCTTTGGTATTCCATTTGCTCACTCGTTACTCGTATTACTTTGGTTAATTTAACGTCACGATTTATTCGGATTTGCCTGACACTTTACAAGCTGTGGATAGTCAATAATGTCTGTTCTTTCAGACAAGCGAGTAAATTCACAATTACCACCTCCGGAGCAAAACACAGAGTAAATCCAATCCATACCAAATCTTTAGGAGTAAAGGTGCAACGTCAAAATATCTCTTCGACATCATTACACGTTTGTCTAAACCAAGAATAACTGGATCTCAAAAGTTTGCGAATCGGTCTGGATCATCTTGATTGGGCCTAAGGTAATTCTTTCTCTTTGTGGTAATCGGATGTACCTTCCTTTCTCCTTGGAGCTTAACAATACTTCCCTCATTTTTCACTTGTACATATTTGTTTACCGCTTCCCATTTTACTACATGGGGGTAGACTGTAAAAGACTTGTAAAGTGCACGAAAACTTGGTACTGTGAAACGAACGAATATATGAAGTCTGGCTCTGTCAGTGTTAATTTCAACTACTGATATGAAGTAAAACATTGACGATCTCTGTTCTGTTTGTTTCTGTTTGCTGTAGTTGTGTCGTTAGTTCTTCCTGCACGCTTTCCAGGCCAGCTGGGAGCTTCCTTGGAGGTAACAGTATAGGCCTCAACTGTCCATGTGCCACCGCCTGTAATTCTGTAATATCCATTCCTGCATCCCCTATGCTATCCGATAGTGACCGGAGAAGTCTTGTTAAGGTAATTGTCTTATCTAGAAAATTGAGCTGGGATTGTATCCTGCTTAAATTATGACTGACTGTACTCATAGTTGCCTCCATTGTATCCTGTTAGTTCAGTAGTTAGTTACCATATCGTCTGAGTATTGTTCAAACTGCCTTGCTCTAGATTTGCCAATTATGTGGTATGCCATTCTGTTGCTGGTTTGTTACTGTTTGCCATTTCCCGCACTTGTCCCAAAGTGCTATTCACTTCCCTGATGTCACTGTCTTCAGTAGTTTCCTACCTGTATCTAGCCACCCCCTATTTTGATGCAGCAATGTGTACAGTGCTAAATCTGTCACATGATGCAACCGCTCTCACAGCTGTTCATATGAGAACCGCTAACCTTGGTAATCCCCTTGGATCTCTTCTAATATACCTTTATTTCTGGCTTAAAGGTGGGAACTAGTGAACATCTCCTTGAAATCTTTAGAAATAACAGTAGTGTCATCCAAGTAGACCATACACTAGTGTGGTTTCAACCTCTGAACACTCCACACAATAACTGTTAAAATGTGCCCAGTGTATGATTAAGTCCAAAAGTTATCCTGTGATTGGGATGCTAAATGTGGTCTTTGGCCGGTCTTTCAGCACTACTTCCAACTTGTGGTAACTACTCTTCAGATCTATTGTTGAAAACTACTTTGCATTGATCTACGTTGTCCAGTGCTTCCGTTATATTCGGTAGAGGATATGTGTTTGTAACAGTTCTTGCATTTAGATAATGGTAGTCACAACAGAACCAGTATTTCCTCAACCCGTCCAATGATCGTTTGGGGATGATGACAATGGTTGTTCCCCAGTGGCTATAACTATCTTCAATAATGTCATCATTCAGTTGTTGATTAATGGATTCCTCCACTGGTTGGTTCAAATGGCTCTGAGCACTATGGGACTCAACTGCTGTGGTCATTAGTCCCCTAGAACTTAGAACTACTTAAACCTAACTAACCTAAGGACATCACACACATCCATGCCCGAGGCAGGATTCGAACCTGCGACCGTAGCAGTCGCACGGTTCCGGACTGCGCACCTAGAACCGCGAGACCACCGCGGCCGGCTCCTCCACTGGTGTTTACAGATAACTAGGTCTTTTGTACTGTTTCTTATAGGAGAAAGAGCTTACAGGCACTCAGCGTCGGTTTCTTATAGACAGGAGGATTGTACCCCATTGGGATTCTGTGTTGTATCACTGGCGTAGCTGGTAATGCTCCACTAGGACTGGACATATCCGCATACTGTATCAATAGTGTTTCTATAGCTGCTTTATATTTTCCCTTTAAATGCTGCATTTTTCTGTGTTATGCAGATGAATTGACGGTTTTCTTATGACAAAGGTAAACTGATCTGTCTTAATCGTCCTGATCAAGGACATCTGAATTGGCAATATATATCCCCTTCAGCAAAACCACTTCTTTGATATCAAACTGTATCCACATTAAGAGTTACCATATATTCTTCATTTACTTCCTGCGTGCATTGCTGGCTCTGGCTCTATAACCCACAAGATCACTGGACAGGTCAGTACCTATATTTACCCAGAGTCGTTTTCCTGTGCCTTTCGGCACTTTATCATACGAACTGAACCTTAACGACTGTGTACGAATTTTAATTAGTTCCACCCCATGATAGGAAAAATTCACGACTGCGCATCATTTGTCGCGGTCTTTCTCACTCGAAATAATATTACACCAAGTTCAACGGTGTGCTGCAGAAGATCTGGTTTTGCTTGTTGCTTATTCAAGAAATCCAACCCTAGGGTTGTGCAGTACCCATCACTGACATGTGGCAACACTTTGATATACTCTTGAACATTCCTTGCTCCAGTTCAAAACTTGGACAGCGTTGATCCCACAGATGCCAGTTCAATGCCCCCTACTCCATGTAATCTATAACCCAGAGAATTCGGTCTCTTCTTGCCTAAGGGGTTCAGATTTGTTAGCGACACATGAACACACATATTCACTAAAAACTTATGTTCTCTACCATTTACCATGCCAAAGAAGCAACACTCCGCCTGTGAATACGTCTTCATAGAACTGAATTTCATGGGGAACACCATTCGGTGGTTGCAGAATTCATGTTTCCTCTTCTCAGAATCCCGAGAGGGGTCCTAGAACTCCAAACTTATAAAACCGTGGTTGCCGACACTTCTTACGTCTGTGGCCCATACATCCTCCAAGGAAAAAACACTTCGCTTGTCCTGCACTCGCGTTACTATATCCGCCTCCTCTACCTGCTTAGAAACATTAATGGGAACAGCTAAATCCTTTGGGTTTTCCATCCATATTCTCCTCGGCATATCGGATAGAAGACCACACATCAAAAAAATCTAGAGCTCTGTGTTCCCCCTGTTGGAGGATAATTTTGTCCGCCATCTAGTTCTGTGTCAACTCATAAGTTTGCGCATTTAGTTTCCTACTCCTATCCAGAAATATATCTACTGATCCGTTCCGATTTTAGAATACTCTATTGAGGTACTCCCTAAAGTATCTGGTACTGTTTTCTTTGCGGCAGCACTGAATGAGTATATTTCTGAGTTTCTCAAATGTGCCTGCCTTATTCAACCTTTCAGGTTACGTAACCTACGTCTTACCCTCGCACCCTAAAATGTGGGCGTATGTAAACATAATTCGTCCGAGCAACCAGCCAAACTCACAGCAGCTTCCAAATTATCAACAAAGGTTGATACATTCTCAATCGTTTTGCACGAAAAATGGGTCACCACACCAGATGCAGCCGAATCCAATGGAGGAGTGAGTTTACAGGATGAAACTTCTGTTCCTCCCACCACAGTTACTCGTAGTTCATCCCGTATACGTGTGTTGTCTGCCATTAGAGTATACATTCATTTTTGCAAAGCAGTATTACTATCCATCAGCTTCGGTTACCAGTTTCCCGAAAGATTCAATTGCTTTCAGAGTCGTCATCAATAGTGTTTGTGAAAGCGGAGTTGGTGCAAACTCTATCCACCAAAAATACAACACATTAAGGACCACAAAAATTCAAAGATACGGTAACCACTACAAAGACCCAGCCGTAACAACAAGAAGAAATGCTGTCAGTTTTTAAGGCGTTAACTAACCACCTCGATTCCATACACTGATGTGCCTCATGTAACGTCAGCAAGTAGGGGAGAGTATTATACATTGCATCACATTCCAGACCTGTAATAGAAATTTAATCTATTCCTCATTCCATTTTGAAAAGATGGCATTCAATTTATGAGTGTTTCTGAAATTAGAAAAATTCTCGGGAGAGGTAAGGTTTTCCACAATATGAAAAATTTACGGGAATGCAGCCGTGTGACATCGTCAACCGCCGATACTTCGACAGGAGCAGTTTGCTGCGGTTTTGCCTTGAAAATGGCAGGGTGTGAGCCTGTCGAAATATCGGCGGTTGTCGACGACGTCACTCGGCTGCATTCCCATAAGTTATTTGAGAAAATCCTGTAAATATTGCAGTTAACAGTCTACGTGCTACAGTATTATTTACTAAATATTAATAATCAGCGAGTGAAATCAGAGTAAGGACTATTAAAAACCAGTTATATGTTTAAAACGTTGTAACTGAAGAGTTAACAATATTTAAAAGGAAAAAAGCTGTAATCTCTATGTATAAAAGGCAATCCGCGACTGTTTAACTCACTGACTCATCGTTGTCCAGCCCAAACCACTAAGGATAGAATCTCGAAATTTGCAGAGGGTGTTGATCTTATACTATACGCGTCATTTAAGAAGGGATATTTTGAAATTTCATCCCTAAGGGGGGGGGGGTAAAATAGGGGATGAAAATTTTTTGAAATTATGTCGCTATTAAGGCAATTTTGAGGCTAGACCGTCGAAAATTGGTCCTTAGTTTCTTGGTCATAAATACGAGTATTCGGTATTTTTTGAATGTTAACTCCTGTGGTGGTGAAGTAGTGGGTGAAAGTTGTTTTTGAAAATAAACCATTATTAAAGTACTACTAAAGTATTTATAAAGCTAAATCTATGAAAACTGGCATTTTACTTCTCGGTTCCAAATAAAAAAATACATATTTCATTGTGTTTGGAAATTCAGCCTCTAAGGGGATGAAATAGGGCCCTCATTACCCAACTCAAAATTGCTCGGGATAGAAACCTGAAATTTGGAGACGGTGTTGAGTTTACGCTGTAGGCATTGTTTAAGAAATGATAGATCGAAATTACACCCCTAAGGGGGAGAAATAGGGGATGAAATGTTTTCTGAAATTATTTCGTTATGAAACCATTTTCACAGCTGAATCTATGAACATTTGTATTTGGCTTCTCTTAGAAATAAAAAAAACGTGTTTCACTGTTTTTGGAAATTCTTCACCAAGGGGGTGAAATAGAGTACGAAAATTTCTAAGAAAATATTTCGCTATATTATAAAAAGCTAAATCTATGAAAATTTATATTTCGCTTCTCAGTTAGATCTAAAGAAATACGTGTTAGGGGATGAAAGTTTATATGGAAATATCACCACAAGAACGCAAATGTACCCTTGGTCTCCAGCTACATTTGGAAAAGACCATGCTTCTGTGGCGTTAATTAGCGTGAAAAGTTTAGAAGGTGTTGCAGTTCGTGAACAACATAAACAATTCATTAAAGAAAAACAAAAAAAACTGTGTAGTCCATACAATCTACGCGAGCGAAACAATGGGTGCAAAGATAATATATTATACAGCACTTAAATATAGAGGACTCGTTATATTTACTAACTGTGCCCAAACCACAACGTTATGTCTTGCAACAACAAAAATAGTAGAAAATGTCGAAAACGGATTATGGCGGCCTCTAGTGTGCGTTCCTTCATGTGGTTCCAAAACCGGTCACTAGATTGAAATGCTGACCAGAAACTTCATATGATCCTAGGTACACTATCCTCCAGGTACAACACTCTCCACTACTGCACGTTGCTGACACAGACTGAGTACAAGGCAACTCGTAGTCCGCCAAAATTACCCTGTCGACAGCTCACTGTCATAAATAGTGTTCGCTATAGCGTCCCCTGAACCGAGACAAATTCGCAGGTCTTTACGATTTCACAAATCGCACCTGCAGATTACTATGCACGTCAGTTCAAAATGGTTCAAATGGCTCTGAGCACTATGGGAATTAACATCTGAGGTCATCAGTTCCCTAGAACTTAGAACTACTTAAACCTAACTAACCTAAAGACATCACACACGTCCATGCCCGAGGCAGGATTCGAACCTGCGACCGTAGCGGTCGCGAGGTTCCAGACTTAAATGCCTAGAACCGCTCGGCCATATCGGCCGGCTGCACGTCAGTTTTCAGTACCATTGCTGTGCCCAAGAACGGAAGTGGCCACGAAAATAGAAAGTTCACTCAACACATTCGCACCGTCGGAACTCAAAACCAGAGCTGTCGATGACGTCACAGTTTGAGCGTCCTCTAGGAAGATGGCAGCTGTCTACATTCAGAGACTTCTGACAACAAACTGTTGGGGTCAGGAAGTGACTCCAGGGTTGCAGAGGAATTGGTCGTTCGTAGGTCAGAAAAAGGTGGTGCTTCCTCGTGTGGACGTGGGTTGTGAGAGATGGTGGAGACTTGAATTGTGGAGCGGATCGGTAGTGCAAGATCCTGATTAAAACAGTATTTTATTCGTTCTAGGTACAGAGATCACATTGTAGCAGGCGGGAAGGCTGTTGCTGACGCGACTGCGCTTTGCCATTAATGTGTTAGAGGTGCATCTCCTGGCAGTTTGATTGCCATGTCGTTGTCGCATACCACACTGGGAAGGATTGTGTTTAACCCGTAATACTCAGTCTGGCTGAAGTCGAAGGTGTATGCCCACAATGGGCAGTATCAGCAACGACCATGGTCCACAGGAACCGGTGAAAAGCAACAGCGTAGTTGGGTGTGGTGTAAAGGCGCCAAGTTGTCTACATATGATCTCGACCTCAGGCGGATACCTGCAACTACTGGAGAGAAAGTCCTTGGAAGGTGGGAAGGCGAATGGATGCTTCACCTGGGAATGCAGTGGTCTTCACTTTGAAGTTAACAGCTGATGAAGACTGTGACGTTTGGCACCATGTACACAGTTGGTTACTGTTGGCCATAATGAACATCTATGAACATCATATCTTGAGAATGTTATCTGAGGGAGTTACGTTTTTTCTTTTTTCATGCTTTATTTAGACTAGAAGGGCCCACCATCTAATAAGTGTTGTCTGGGCCATAATGCTCCACTCAGTCCGCCTGACGACAACCAATGGACCCCACCATGCAGCTCTCATGCTACACAGCTGAGGCTGCGGGATCCATTGCCCATGCAGCTCCACTCCTAGGTGAGGCTTTGTGGAGATTTTTTTGTCCACTTTCTTTGTGTGAATGTCAGCTGTGTAATACTTAGAAACTGTTGTACATAATTTTGGAAATAGGATATTGTAAATGAAAAATGTGCTTTAAGAATAGTGATAAAAGAGGATAGGATAGATTGAGCAATAGAGGTCCCTTCACCTGAATTTTCAGGTGAGGGGTTGTCGGAATGTGACCTTGATGATGATGATGATGATGATGATGATGATGATGATGATGTATGGTGGAGGGCGCTAAACAGCAAGGTCATCAGCGCCCTGTGACCTAGAGCCCGACATCCCTGTGCAGTGCCTCCCAAGGTTACTTACTAAGGTATGTTGATATGCTAGTCCACTTAATTCAGAGTCAGCGTTTTACAGGTTTAGCGTGGCGTCTGATATAATAGCTGGCCACACTAGGTTATACATTCTACATAGTGTCTGTATATTACGTGATAAAGGATTACTATTGATATGCATTGTGTGTGCTATGTATTATGCCTCTTCATGTGTTTACTCTTGTTCTAACTTTATGTGATTTGAAAAAATCTCTGTTATTGTAGCAACAGGTTCAACATGGTGCCTAGTACAGTAACTGGCCATGATTATATGATAATATATGTCACTCTGGTTTGATTCAAGTTTAATGCTCCTAAATTTGGATGTCTGCATGTTCTTCTTCGTGTGTTATCCCTCTGTGTTTGTGTTGGAGGAGCCTGTAGTACTGGAAACCTCATCTGAACTAACCCATTCGTCTCTTTGACGTCTGCTACAGTGCCTGAGAAGGTCTCATTTGTTTATGGATGGTGTGTACTGTCTTGGAGATCTGGTCTATTAGTTCATTTATTTGTACCCGTTTGTGTGAGTCTCTGAGTGTGTGTTATAGTGTTTCTGTTGTGCTTTCTGTTATGTTTGGATGTGGGTGTAAGTACCACCCTCAATGCAGCACGATTTGATCAAGGGATTCATGTTCACTGCACTGGCAGTTGATGTCCACAGAAAGTGACAAGTGCTGTAGGGGCGCTGGGTAAGAGCCATGTGCAGTCACGAAATGAGCCCTGCCGTGCCTGGGATTGGCAAGACTCATCTGTAATCGTTGCCAGATGTTTGAGAACAAGGTGTACGACCTATGGCCTTTGTCATTTTGGTCCGACTCCTGACGCCAGACAGACAACCACCAAGTGTTTAGTTGACATTTGTCTTTGGTGTCTTCCCCTGTTATTTTCCTGATCTTACCTTGTCTTTCCCTCTTAAGCTTAAGGCATGCGGAACGATATCGGACCGTTGTGTCGATTGGGAAGACACTCTACATCAGAGAGAGTGCCCCTGGGGCTTTACTCTGTAGTGATGAGTGGTTGTCTGTGGAAACCACTACTAATGGGTCATTGGCGTATGCCACGACCTCATCGATACATGGGTCCTCGTGTGTGAGATAGAAGAGGAGCTCGATTGCGATGTCCCAAAAGATGTGTGCGGAAATCGAGCCTTGGGGGCAGCCCTTTGTGACCTTTTTGACTACTTTCCAGTTACCTGCCTCCCACTCTGCGATTCTGTTTATCCAATAATCAAGGAAACTGTTGTAGAGGGCTGCGGGTATCTGAAGGTCATGGAATAGAGCAAACAATACAGGACACCTATGGTTGTCGAACGTGCCTGCAAGGTCGATTAAGGTAGCAAAATGGTTCAAATGGCTCTAAGCACTATAGGACTTAACTTCTTTGGTCATCAGTCCCGTAGAACTTAGAACTACTAAAACCTAACTAACCTAAGGACATCACACACATCCATGGCCGAGGCAGGATTCGAACCTGCGACCGTAGCGGTCGCGCGGTTCCAGATTGTAGCGCCTAGAACCGCTCGGCCATTCCGGCCGGCCGATTAAGGCAGCAGTAGCATACTTAAGTTTAATAAGCTCTATGATGTTAAAGACTGTATTTACTACATCGTCTATTGATGTCCCTACTCTGGATCAATACTGATTAGCGCTAAGGCCCTAGAATTCTCTATGTTCCTGTAGGCTGTTACATAGGAGCTATTCCTTCATGTTAGCTATGGAATTGACGAGGCATATAGGTCGGCAGCACTTCGTTTCTGATGGGTCTATGTCTGCAGATTTTTTGATGATAACACTGTTCGCTGTTTTCCTTGATTCAGGCCAATACCCAGCCGCAGAGCGTCATTTAATAGGTTTGTCAAGTAAGATGTTATTAATTGTGCTGCCTGTTGTAATGTTTCTGCGTGGATGTTGTTTGGGCTGGGAGCTTTACTTTCTTTAGACTGGCAATTGACAATGCGATCTCCTCCCGTGTAAATGGTTATGTAACGTCTTCAGTTATGTATCCTCTCTGTAGTCTTTGTGGTGGTACTGTATCCATCGTGGCATCATCGTCTGGGAGTAGTTTGTTAAGCAGAAATTGCGTCGTGTTTCTCCACCTTTGGGTCATGGTACCATATTCCTCCCTTAATGTGGTCAGAATTATGGGAGATTTTCTCTTTTCAGCCATTATTTTGTATGGTTGACTCCGGTGCCAGTTTGTAATTGCATTGCTATGTGCTCCTCCCAATGTTTTCTTCTTGTCTCGTGTAGGTTGTTCCTGAATAGATTTTTTGCGTCTCTGTAGTTTTACAGTCTGTTCTTCCTGTCCCTGGTTGTGACTGTCCTCTACTACTCCGTCTCGTGTCCTGTCTTAGTCTGGTTACTTCAGCGCTCCAGGGTGCTGTAGTCCAACGTCTGTTAGTTCCACGTGGTGTAGTAACATCTTGCGCTGTCTGTAGTATCTCGGTTAGTTTATGTACTCCGTAGTCAATGCTGCTAATAATGTCGAAGTCTAATTCCCATTGTATGTGGGTCCTTAATTTATCTCACTCAGCTTCACTGAGGGCAAGTTAGTCGTATGTTGCATTTTATTCTGGATCATTTATGACGATGATGATGATTATGATGACGATGTTGTGATAGCTGGTTGTTGCATGTGGTATGTCTGTCCAAGTGATGTTCATGCTAATGCTTGTGGCATTGGCTAATGTGATGTCGATGTTGCTCATTCCACTAGAATATCCTGTGTGTGTGGTGTGTGTGTGTGTGTGTGTGTGTGTGTGTAGTTGGTCTCCTTTATTTAACACAAATAAACTGTTTTCCTGTATCACCTCATTAACAATTTATCCTCTGTCATCAGTTCTGTCTGCATTCCAGATCGTTGATCGTGCATTGATGTTTGCTGATATTAGTAGTGTCTTGTTTCTGGCGTACTGAGCTGATCTCCCATCATTTCTGCGTATGATTCAATGGAATATACGTATTGAGCGTACGGTGACGATAGCTCTTGGTGCCTCAATTGTCACAAGCTTCCTATTGCAGAACTGTGTAATCTTGATGATGATGATGTTCTTGTTGAGAATTACAACTGTTGACATCGTACTGTGGTTACCGAAGATACTCGTCGCATGTGTTGGAAGGCAGGTAAGTTGTTCATTTTTCGTGTACGGTTCCTTCAAACATAGAATGTCACATAGAATGTCAGGTTTGAGTTTATTGATGAGCCTTGATAGTTCTGCGGCCACTAGAATGCTTCTACATCTACATCTACATGTATATGGATACTCTGAAAATCACATTTAAGTGCCTGGCAGAGGGTTCATCACCACCTTCACAATTCTGTATTATTCCAATCTCGTATAGCGCGCGGAAAGAACGAACAGCTATATCTTTACGTACGAGATCTTATTTCCCTTATTTTATCATGGTGATCGTTTCTCCCTATGAAGGTTGATGTCAATAAAATATTTTCGCATTCGGAGGAGAAAGTTGGTGATTGGAATTTCATGAGAAGATTCCGCCGCAACGAAAAACGCCTTTGTTTTAATGATGTCCACCCAAATCCTGTATCATTTCAGTGACACTCTCTCCCCTATTGCGCAGTAATACAAAACGTGCTGCCCTTGTTTGAACCTTTTCGATGTACTCCGTCAGTGCTGTCTGGTAAGGATCCCACACCCCGCAGCAGTATTCTAAAAGAGGACGGACAAGCGTAGTAGATCTGTTACATTTTCTAAGTGTCCTGCCAGTAAAACGCAGTCTTTGGTTAGCCTTCCCCACAACATTTCTGTGTGTTCCTTCCAATTTAAGTTGTTCGTAATTGTAATTCCTAGGTATTTAGTTGAATTTACGGCCTTCATGTATGACTGATTTATCGTGTAACCGAAGTTTAACGGATTACTTTTAGCACTCATGTGGATGACCTCACACTTTTCGTTATTTAGGGTCAATTGCCAACTTTCGCGCCATATAGATATATTTTCTAAATAGTTTTGCAATTTGTTTTGAGCTTCTGATGACTTTATTAGTCGACAGACGACAGCGTCATCTGCAAACAACTTAAGACGGCTATTCAGATTGTCTCCCAAATCATTTGTACTGATAAGGAACAGCAAACGGCCTATAACACTACCTTGGGGAACGCCAGAAATCTATTCTGTTTTACTCGATGATTTTCCGTCGATTACTACGAACTGTGGCATCTCTGACAGAAAATCACGAATTCAGTCTCATAACTGAGACGATATTCCATAGGCACGCAATCACTACAAGCCGCTTGTGTGGTACAGTGTCAAAAGCCTTCCGGAAATCCAGAAATACAGAATCAATCTGAACAGCCTTGTCTATAGCATTCAACACTTCACGCTAGTAAAGAGCTAGTTGTGTTTCACAAGGCCGATGTTTTCTAAATCCATGTTGTCTGTGTGTCAATAGACTGCTTTCTTCGAGGTAATTCATAATGTTCGAACATAATAGGATGTTTTTATAGACCACCAGCATCCTCAACAAACGTCACAGAACGTTTCAGGGAAAGTCTTGAGTACATGGGAAATAAATATCCAAATTATCCTTTCGTTATAGGTGGAGACTGTAATCTGACGTCCATTGACTGCGAAAATTACACGTTTATCACAGGAGGCAGAAGGAAAGACTCGTGTGAAGTTATTCTAGGTATTAGCGACCATAATATCGTTGTGACTTCTATGTCAGTGGAAGTTGCAGAAAAACGAAAGAAACGGCGTAGAGTTTTCTTGTTTGGGAAAGCAAATAAAAGTGTCATTAATGAATATGTTCATAGTCAGCTCCAAGCATTATCCGCGGGACACAAAGATGTTGAGCATCTTTGGTCAGAATTTAAAGGTATAGTCCACCACGTGCTAGAGAAATATGTGCCTAGCAAAAATATAGAGGAGAGAAAGGATCCACCGTGGTTCAACAAACATATTAGGAAGTTGCTGAGAAAGCAGAGAATTTTGAACACTCGTTTTAAACATAGTCACTGCCCCGCTGACAAAAAGTGAATGAGAGATTCTTTTAACGAATTTGAAAGCAATATTTTATCTGCAGAGTCTAAAAATAACCCCAAAAAATTTTGGTCGTACTTAAAATCTATGAACACTACAAATAATTCAATGCCTTCTCTTGCTGACAGTACGGGTAATGTAACGGATGATGATAAACAGAAGGCCGAAATTCTAAACCTAGCTTTCAAAAACTCGTTTACGGTAGAGGACTGCAGCACTATTCCCCCTTTCAACTATCGTACAAACGTTGGGATGGCTGACATAGTGTTTAGTGTATCTGGGATTGTAAAACAGTTAAGATCCTTAGACGCCAGGAAGGCATCTGGCCCAGACGGCACCCCCGTAAGATTTTATGTTGACTATGCTACAAATACAGCACCATTCTTATCCATCCTCTATTAGATATCATTGGAACAGTGGAAATTTCCATGGGACTGGAAGAAGGCCCAGGTCATAGCACTCTATAAAAAGGGTAGAAAATCGGATGCACATAATTATCGGCCAATTTCACTGACACCAATTTGTTGTAGAATCATGTAACATATTTTGTGTTCAGACATAATGACCTTTCTAGACTCTGAGAAGACCGTCTGCTGAAACCAGCACGGTTTTAGGATACAGCGGTCATGTGAGACACAGCTGGCCCTCTTTGTGCATGATATACAACAGGCTCTAGATACCGGCTCTCAAGTTGATGCCATATTCCTCAAGTTTCGAAAAGCGTTCGACGCAGTTCCGCACTGTCGCTTGTTCCAAAAAGTGCCCGATTACCGTCTGTTTGATGACATATGCTGTTGAATAGGAAGTTTTCTAAGAGACAGATTGAAATATGTCGTCCTGAATGGGGAGACTTCAACAGAAACAAGCGTAACTTCAGGTGAGCCCCAAGGCAGCGTAATAGGTCCGCTGCTTTTTACGATTTACATAAACGATCTGGTTGATGGTATTGACAGCGACATTAGACTGTTTGCCGATGATGCTGTAGTCTACAGGAAAGTAGTATTACAAGAAAGTTGTGAACAAATCAATGAGGATTTGCAGAAAACAAATGCGTGGTGTAATGACTGGCAGTTATCTCTCAATATTAGTAAGTGTAACCTACTGCGTATAACAAGACGAAAATCCCCATTAATGTACGAGTACAAAATAAATGCCCAGTCTTTGGAAGTGGTAACATCCGTCAAGTATCTGGGTGTGACTATTCGAAATGATCTCAAATGGAACGATCAGATTACACAAGTACGGGCAAGACGAACTCTAAATTGCGGTTTATTGGTAGAATCCTGAAGCGATGCAGTCCTTCAACAAAGAAAATAGCTTACAATACGTTAGTTCGTCCAGTCTTAGAGTAATGTTCGTCTGTATGAGACCCTTACCAGTTGGGTCTGATTCAAGAGAGTGAGAATGTCCAATGAAGAGTGCCAAGATTTGTGACTAGTACATTCAGCCATCGCGAGAGCGTTACAAATCTCATAGAAAGTTTGAAGTGGGACTCACTTGCAGATAGACGGCGCGCTAAACGGAAGGAGCTGCTCGCTAAATTCCGAAATCCGATCTTCACCGAGGATGCAAAGCATATACACTCCTGGAAATTGAAATAAGAACACCGTGAATTCATTGTCCCAGGAAGGGGAAACTTTATTGACACATTCCTGGGGTCAGATACATCACATGATCACACTGACAGAACCACAGGCACATAGACACAGGCAACAGAGCATGCACAATGTCGGCACTAGTACAGTGTATATACACCTTTCGCAGCAATGCAGGCTGCTATTCTCCCATGGAGACGATCGTAGAGATGCTGGATGTAGTCCTGTGGAACGGCTTGCCATGCCATTTCCACCTGGCGCCTCAGTTGGACCAGCGTTCGTGCTGGACGTGCAGACCGCGTGAGACGACGCTTCATCCAGTCCCAAACATGCTCAATGGGGGACAGATCCGGAGATCTTGCTGGCCAGGGTAGTTGACTTACACCTTCTAGAGCACGTTGGGTGGCACGGGATACATGCGGACGTGCATTGTCCTGTTGGAACAGCCGGTCTAGGAATGGTAGAACGATGGGTTCGATGACGGTTTGGATGTACCGTGCACTATTCAGTGTCCCCTCGACGATCACCAGTGGTGTACGGCCAGTGTAGGAGATCGCTCCCCACACCATGATGCCGGGTGTTGGCCCTGTGTGCCTCGGTCGTATGCAGTCCTGATTGTGGCGCTCACCTGCACGGCGCCAAACACGCATACGACCATCATTGGCACCAAGGCAGAAGCGACTCTCATCGCTGAAGACGACACGTCTCCATTCGTCCCTCCATTCACGCCTGTCGCGACACCACTGGAGGCGGGCTGCACGATGTTGGGGCGTGAGCGGAAGACGGCCTAACGGTGTGCGGGACCGTAGCCCAGCTTCATGGAGACGGTTGCGAATGGTCCTCGCCGATACCCCAGGAGCAACAGTGTCCCTAATTTGCTGGGAAGTGGAGGTGCGGTCCCCTACGGCACTGCGTAGGATCCTACGGTCTTGGCGTGCATCCGTGCGTCGCTGCGGTCCGGTCCCAGGTCGACGGGCACGTGCACCTTCCGCCGACCACTGGCGACAACATCGATGTACTGTGGAGACCTCACGCCCCACGTGTTGAGCAATTCGGCGGTACGTCCACCCGGCCTCCCGCATGCCCACTATACGCCCTCGCTCAAAGTCCGTCAACTGCACATACGGTTCACGTCCACGCTGTCGCGGCATGCTACCAGTGTTAAAGACTGCGATGGAGCTCCGTATGCCACGGCAAACTGGCTGACACTGACGGCGGCGGTGCACAAATGCTGCGCAGCTAGCGCCATTCGACGGCCAACACCGCGGTTCCTGGTGTGTCCGCTGTGCCGTGCGTGTGATCATTGCTTGTACAGCCCTCTCGCAGTGTCCGGAGCAAGTATGGTGGGTCTGACACACCGGTGTCAATGTGTTCTTTTTTCCATTTCCAGGAGTGTATTATTACCACCAACTTTCAAATTCCGCAATGACCACCATTCAAATGCTGCTGCATATCGACGTAAATGATATTCTCATTGAGTTAAGTTGCCGGAGCTTCAGAGAAGTTTCGTGTTCACGAAGCACTTTTTTTACTATTTGTTGCGGGTTATGGTAGAACCTGTCGTAGGGGCTGACCGCGTCTTTGTACAATTTCTCAATGTTAAACTCCTCTGATCTTCGAATGCATGCCTGTGAAATTAATTCGCATAACTAGAGCGAACCTGTTGGTTAGTTTTCGGTGCTCATCATCATTCGGTCCGTCTGTTCCGTCGTTGGGAATCAGACTAAGTTTCCCCTTGGGTGAGATTGGCGGATTAGCAATAGGAGCACAGTTTGAAACATGTCTCTATCGTCCAGCATGCTACATTTTGAGTGGGTTTCCAGGGTTTCATATTCCATTACGACAGCCGTCCTCTTTGTTCTTTTTGTGTGTGTGTGTGTGTGTGTTTGTGTCACTTTGGTTTTCGCCCTCACAGCAGTGTATTTTATCAGTGCTATAGTCAAGGATTTTGTCGTTGTCTACCGGAATTATAGTTTTCTTTGAAAATGAATTTTGTTGGTCTCGTGTTTTCTTATCGTGTACAAAAAATGTTCAAATGTGTGTGAAATCTTATGGGACTTAACTGCTAAGGCCATCAGTCTCTAAGCTTACACACTACTTAACCTAAATTATCCTAAGGACAAACACACACTCCCATGCCCGAGTGAGGACTTGAACCTCCGCGGGGATCAGCCGCACAGTCCATGACTGCAGCGCCTGAGACCGCTCGGCTAATCCAGCGCGGCTCTTATCATGCGATCGTTTTTCATCACATGCATTGTTGCCACTCTTACGATTGAGCTTGTCGTTGTTTACCTTTTTCTGTTTGCCACACGCTAGATCGTTATACGCATTGTCGCCACTCTTATGATTCAGCTTATCGTTGTTTACCTTTTCATGTTTGTCACACGCTAGATCGTCACGCGCATCACTAACCCTTCTGCTCAGTATTGTGTCTACATCCGTTTTGTCACACGCATCGGTTTCGTTGTGTGTGTTATGTGTAAGGTTATTGTCTGTGATGTGTCCAGGCTTGGATACTTTCCAGATATGGTCACTGCTTTAATGTACATTTGGTTTTTTGCGGTGTCATATGTCTTATATTTAGTCTGCAACTTGTTTGTTGGGATTTGTGGTTCTATTGTATGATGTGATTGCTCTTCAGTATTTCCTGCAGCATTGATGGTATCTGAGTCTCGGTCAGGGGTCAGGTCTTCTGCCCCCCCCCCCCCCCCCGCCCCCCCCCTCCGTGAGCTTACATTGATGTGTTAATTTGCTAGTTGTTGTTGCCAACGTTCCTCTATTCTGAACACGAGGGTAGTCTGCAGCGTTGCCCTTTGATATAAACAGTGTTTCAACCGCAGCGCTACTCTTGATCTACTGATCCTGCAAGACACATCTCCTCTTTATAGCTGTAATGTTTAAAAAGCTAGAACGAACAACGTTATTGTGTAACAATCATAGGACTTCGCTGCTGTCGCTGTTGGGTGTTTCTGTAGATAAACCGTGTCGGCGACGCCAGGAGACTGCTTGACGCCTGCTTCTTGTTCTGTCGGCGGTCGCTTGGTGTTTATGTCTGCAGGTTCGTGTACAGGCCCCCGAGTTTGTGTCCGGGATTGTGTGGATGTTTGAGGTTCGAGTTATTGTGCTGATGTTTGCTTGTCGTGTGGCAATGGTTGGTGACGTGTTGATTTTTTGATAGTTGCCCTCTTCCTCTTGGTCCTCTAGGTCTTCTATCCTTGGCATGAGTAGTCTGTAGCGTAGTGTGTCGTTATAGGTCGTGTCCTAACTGACGCGCTATATTCTATGGTCCTTCGTAGCACGACCGAGCGAGGTGGCGCAGTGGTTCGACACTGGACTCGCATTCGGGAGGACGACGGTTCAATCCCGCGTCCGGACATCCTGATTTAGGTTTTTCGTGATTTTCCTAAATCGCTCCAGGCAAATTCCGGGATGGTTCCTTTCAAAGGGCACGGCCGAATTCCTTCCCCGTCCTTCCCTAACCCGATGAGACCGATGACCTCGCTGTCTGGTCTCCCCCAAACAACCCCCCCCCCCTCCCTTCGTAGCACATGTCTTCGTTAAAGTACATAGTGTTGAGGAAGCTAGACTGAACGATCTCTTGAAAGACTAGCGATGAAACTATGCAGCCTTCGATGTTTGGCGTTTCTAGATGGGATACATATGTGAGCCTGCTGGCCAGGACTTCTCCGGCAGCAGCACGCCATCTCGGAACGGACAACAGGCTGGAGCGGCCTGGTGTCACCACTGGAAGGCGATGACTTCATTCGCTCCGTTTTCGTTGTTGAGTCAGCACCTGCAGTATCCTAGCCTGAATCGTAATATTTATCGACGTCGCCTTTCAGAGGTGCTGCTCGATGGCTTTTGTGTTATCAGCGTCCTGAATGAGTGCTTTGGCACTCTAAATGGGCTATCTTGTGAAATGGTGTTTGAACTTCAGGCTGACGCTCACTACCCTACATGTGAAGTCGTTTTGCTGGGTGTTGCAGGAGCAGTTCATCGCTCCTAACGGAGTCGTGGTAGAACAGCTTTGTGTGCTGCTTGAGAATCATTATTTAATTATGAATCAAATGTTACTGATCTTTTTATTAGGATTTCAAACTTTTTCTGGTCCTGTGGAGTCTGATGAGGGTGTTCTAGTATCTGCGTAGGTCTGTGATGGGAATGCTTGACAAGCAGTAATAAAATCGTTAATACTTGCATCCATTCTTCCTCAGTTACAACTTAAATTCAGCTACATTTGTCATCTAAATAAGAACAAATGCTGTCCATTCCAGTGGAACATAACCTCAACTAGACCTAAAATTGAAACTAATGAAAGCAATATTAACCAGTGAACAAAGCCAAATACGTTTCTCTCGTGTAGAAATTTATGCACTATCATCTCTTCCCAGAAAATCTCTGAAGAACTTCTAAAAGCAGCAGTTGATGAAACTCTGTATCTTTCCTGTACTGGTACATTATTTGCAATAACACACGATATCTCACATCACAGACAACATTATTATTAAAAGTTAGTGCGTTTTATTAGGAATATAGCGATTTAATAGCATTAAATAAATGGTGTATAGCAAGTAAACAAATAATTTTACGGTTTTCTTACTAATATCTAATATTCACTTTCAAATAGAGCATCACTTTTAACGAACAAAAAGTAGATTATTGATTTATTTGTGAAAATGACGGCTAGAGAGTGATGTTGGACCACCCTGAAATCTTGGCTGTGGTGACAGACTGATCTGTGGCATAGCCTGACATTTAGTTTATATTGGAAGGTGATAACTTGGTTGTGAGTTGGTGAAGCCAACAAATGTAAATGCAAAATAATGTTTGTGATAAGAGACTGATTTACAGAATAGCCTAATGTTTATGAGTGTGCCGTTTTTAACGCACTTTGCCATTTATAACACACTTTGCGTCATAAAAACTGAAACTGAAAGATAAATTCAGAAAAACAATATTAGATAGTGGGCCTGTGTGCAACGAGTATTCTGGCATGTATTATGTACATAGATCGTTCATTAACTTGGCAGAAGGGCAATGGTGACTTTGGATCAAATATGACCTTTGAAGTTTGCGTTTCATATATTCAGGGGCAAAGATATGACTTTATCATGCCCTTACCCTCTCCCTCCCTTGTATCCCCCCCCCCCTCCCCACCGCACCTTTTCTGTTTCATTTCTTAGAAATAGGTCAGTGAGACACCAGAAGCTGGCAGCGTGTTTGTATCCTAACTTGACAGTGGGTGTCAGCTACTGGATGACTTCAGTTATTATAACTTATATTGAGATGCACTTGGCCGCTAAAACATAAATCTGGATACTCAAATTTTGTGGCACAACGTTATTTTCAAGGCCAAATTGCCTAAATTATTGTTCTATAACAATGCAAGACACGCGTGTCTAAAATAATTTGCTAAGCAGGCGATGCAGCAATAGTTGACAGTCCCTCATAGACTTAAATGAGGAGATGTTACTGGTGGTATAAGAACGAATTTTTCAACACCCGACCAAACACCATGTTAAGGGGGAAGAAGACAACGAATCATGTTCTACACTAGAAAAATATAGTTGAATTAGGTGACTGGATCACATACTTTCTTATTACTTCCGATCTTGGACCTACCTGTGGTTATGTTCCACTGCTGTAAAAAATTGAACTTCCGAGGAAGACTGCAAAATTTACTCATTTACAGACGCAAAGGCTCTCTAAAAAATTTACGGACTATATTTCTATAATGCTTTCAGCTACCCACTTTGAACTACTTTTCAGTCAGCCATACGTACTAGGGTAAGAAACTTCATATTGCAGTACAAAATATTTGTCTTCTTCTGTTGATAATGCTAACTTTTGATATTGTCCAGCGGAGATTATTTGAAACTTCGCTGAAATAACATACAGAACAGTAAAAGTTACAGAAATCGTCGTCGCTGGCGGCGCAGTGTCCCTGTTTACAAGACATTGACAGCGATTGGTATTGATCTCGCTGGACAGTTTAATAAGCAGCAACTGATGGGTGGTCCTAATGTGTTTCGTGGACTACGAATGTAGTTCATTTGTGATGTTCAAGCTGTTTTTGGAGGCAGTACAAGGCTTACTTTGGCTGCTGTATGGGGCAACCAAGCAGACTATGGTGGCCTTGAAGCTTTTCCAGACGCTAACATCTTGGGTTGGAAGAACATGGAGTGTAGCAGAGAGTACAGGACTCCTTGCTAAGGTTCGTTATGGGACTTTGGTGCCAGACAAGCCGTTTACTCTGTTTACAAGAAGAAGGAAGGAGCTCAGTGCCGACGAGTATCTGTTCATATGCGCCAAAGTAGGCAATTATAATTGTAAAATAAAGATTACTGGTGACTGTATGTTCTATTACAGACAATAAAAATTACCTTATCTCCTTTCCTTATCTCTCCGGTGTTTTTTTTTTTTTTTATTCATTCACTTACGCTTTTAGCGTGTGTTTGTGCTAGGCAGCGCGTGACCTTGAGCGGGACTTTGCCGCTGGCGCGCTCAGCCGCTGTTGTTTTTGGCGTTAAAATATTCTTTGAGTTCTGAATGTCTGTTTGTTATTTGGAACTCTAAACTGTCACTGCCTAGCTTGATTGGCGTATTATTTGTTTTCACAGTTATAGAACAATAATAATGACTTCCTATTTGTTTTTTTGGAACCACTAACCATCGCTGTCTTGCATTCTTTGCACATTATTTTAGCCAACATGTATTTTGTACAATTAACAACAATAATAGAAAATATTTAGAAGTGAAAATATTTACTTTGGGGCTCCATTGTGTTTGTACCAAGTGCGGTACAAAGACTGAAGTTCGGTTGTTGCTAAGTGCAGCTTTACCTTAAGTTAGATCATTAATGTCACGTGTATTTTTATAAATAATACAGAGTTTTTAGACTTGGAGATACTTAAAGTTACACCAGTGTGGTCAATTCATATATTTAAATATTTTTGATAAATGATATGGAAATTTTTAGACATGAAATAACATTGTGGCATGTGACTTAAGCACTGTGTGTGTGTGTGTGTGTGTGTGTGTGTGTATGCATATTACAGAATAAGGTTATGTATTTTTGATAAATAATAAAGAGTTTTAGAGGTGGAAACACTGTCAGTCACATCAGTACTGTCAATATCTTAATATGTTTTTGATAAATAATATAGACAGTTTAGACACAGAGAAAACGTTAAGACACTTGATATAAACATTGTGTGTGTGTGTCTGTGTGTTGTGTTTGTGTTGCAGACAAAGTTTACATATTTTTGATAAGTAATACAGACTTTTACACATGGAAATACTGTAATTTACAGCAGTATAGTCAATATTCTTACATATTTGTAATAAACAATCCAGATGTTTTAGAGGTGAAAATAACGTTGTGACACTTGAGATAAACACTGTGTTTGTGTTGCTGATGATGCTTTCATGTTCTTAATAAATAATGTAGACATTTAAGGTGTGCAAATACATCAGTATTGTCAATAACTTTATGTATTTTTGTTAAATAATTCAGATTAGTTGGATACTTTTGAACATGACGTCAGTTTATGTTATTCAGATTATTTTGCTTCTTTAGAACATGGTCAAGATGACAGCTCTGGGGATACATAATGACTGGTTGTTTCATTTACACAATTTAGGTTCCTTAGATATTTTTGAAAAAGGCTCCAATTTACACAGTTCAGTTCTGGATACTTTTGAACATTTTATAAGCCTTGACATGATAACGACTGTGGTAAAACAATCTTATTTTTCAATGCAACAATTATTTGTCTAGATTTCGAGTTTATAAATTGTCATGACCACTTTCAACTGGCTAACAATCACCTTCAGATCATAAAATATCGTGACAGAGTGTAAAACATCACATGTTGTACAACTAAGTACTGAGTTATTTTGAAAATGGCACTAGTTTAAGCAATTCAAGTTTGAAGATGAAATTTACCTACAAGACAGAATTTTAGGTACAGTAATTGCCATAAACATTTTTATTGAAGTATAAAACATTCACTTTTGAATGAATGTGTTTGTGTGGTGGCTCTGGGGCTGCATACTGATTGGATACATACTGGTTGGCTGATGGGCTAGTTATCCATAATGGAATGTAACGCCAGAGGGATTGCAAAGCACAACTGCACTAGTTCTCCCATCTTGGACTGTGGCATCAGAGAAGTTACAAATCATAACTGGCATAGTCCCACCATCCTGTATCTTTTTAAAAAATTTCCTCACAATGTAACAGCGTTAGTTCCGCCATCTTGCACTGTTGAGTTTTCTACTCCCACCATTTTGCATTTCTCTATCTTGGATTGTTATGTCATTACCTTGCCCCTGCGTGAAGGCAACTTGCTTTTGTGATGTCATAACCTGTGAACGTGAACTTATAAATGGGCCAGATAGTATCGTGCTATACTAATAATATGAATAAAGAAAATATCTGGGTAAGAAAAAAAATATGATATTAAGAAACTGAACTGTAAAACTGGGAACCATTAGAACATAAAGAATAGAAATGTATGATAAGTCTCGTGCGTTTTATCTAGGAACTTTGTGAAGAGACATCCAACTTATTTGAACCAGGTTGCTTGAAACTACGGTTTTTGAAGTCCACCAGTCAGCAGAGGCTACCCCCAGACTAAAATTTCAAAGAGTCTCGTTTAGAGGCAATGCTGGCTGGAGAGCTAATTGTATTAATGCTCCAGGCGTTGCTAGCAGACGATCAGAGAAAGAGAAAACTGGCCACGAAACGGTTAAACCAGGTGTCTGAAAGTGAGAGTTTCTTGATTGACTGCTATCTGGGCGGAAGATCAGGAAAAATGTTCTATAGTGCCCAGATAGAGAGGGCTTGAAAGTCGAAGAAACTTAGGTCACTGATGGAGGTAGCTCAGCTTGATCATGTGGACGTGCAGCGCACGTGAATACTGCCAGGCACGCGGGAAAAAATCGAAGTATCACGAAACTGAAACCGTCTGCTGCTGTGGTGTTCCAGCGCAAGCTGACTTGTAGAATTGGACCACGTTGTACCAAACAGACATAGTGGACTGCAAACATTTCTAAGGCACCAATTTGGAGTAGTTTCTATTGGGAACGCGAGAAAGTTCGAGGAATCCAAGAATACAGAAAAAGGAAATGACGTATCAAAATTATTGTTTGCAGTTGGTATCCAGAAGAAACCTTTCTGCCGTTAAAATGGTGTACTAAGTCTGATTTAAATTGTGAAGTTTTGGTTCTGCGTTCAGCACCCCTACAGTTCAAACGAGACATGCTATCTCGACCGACTGCCAGATTCAAATACTCGGGCTACTAAGAGATTTGTAGTACTAACAATCACAATAGCTTCATCTCTATGTGTGGTATGGTACCACAGATGATAATTGCATCTTTGTCGAATGATGCAGCAACATCCGATGGCAGTGCTGTAGTAGGATGAGCCTACCATTATACAGCGTCCTAAGCTGTTCATGGATGATAAAATACGTGTATATTTGGCCTGGACGTTTATTTTGCTCAGAAATGTAACTACACTCCTGGAAATGGAAAAAAGAACACATTGACACCGGTGTGTCAGACCCACCATACTTGCTCCGGACACTGCGAGAGGGCTGTACAAGCAATGATCACACGCACGGCACAGCGGACACACCAGGAACCGCGGTGTTGGCCGTCGAATGGCGCTAGCTGCGCAGCATTTGTGCACCGCCGCCGTCAGTGTCAGCCAGTTTGCCGTGGCATACGGAGCTCCATCGCAGTCTTTAACACTGGTAGCATGCCGCGACAGCGTGGACGTGAACCGTATGTGCAGTTGACGGACTTTGAGCGAGGGCGTATAGTGGGCATGCGGGAGGCCGGGTGGACGTACCGCCGAATTGCTCAACACGTGGGGCGTGAGGTCTCCACAGTACATCGATGTTGTCGCCAGTGGTTGGCGGAAGGTGCACGTGCCCGTCGACCTGGGACCGGACCGCAGCGACGCACGGATGCACGCCAAGACCGTAGGATCCTACGCAGTGCCGTAGGGGACCGCACCTCCACTTCCCAGCAAATTAGGGACACTGTTGCTCCTGGGGTATCGGCGAGGACCATTCGCAACCGTCTCCATGAAGCTGGGCTACGGTCCCGCACACCGTTAGGCCGTCTTCCGCTCACGCCCCAACATCGTGCAGCCCGCCTCCAGTGGTGTCGCGACAGGCGTGAATGGAGGGACGAATGGAGACGTGTCGTCTTCAGCGATGAGAGTCGCTTCTGCCTTGGTGCCAATGATGGTCGTATGCGTGTTTGGCGCCGTGCAGGTGAGCGCCACAATCAGGACTGCATACGACCGAGGCACACAGGGCCAACACCCGGCATCATCGTGTGGGGAGCGATCTCCTACACTGGCCGTACACCACTGGTGATCGTCGAGGGGACACTGAATAGTGCACAGTACATCCAAACCGTCATCGAACCCATCGTTCTACCATTCCTAGACCGGCAAGGGAACTTGCTGTTCCAACAGGACAATGCACGTCCGCATGTATCCCGTGCCACCCAACGTGCTCTAGAAGGTGTAAGTCAACTACCCTGGGCAGCAAGATCTCCGGATCTGTCCCCCATTGAGCATGTTTGGGACTGGATGAAGCGTCGTCTCACGCGGTCTGCACGTCCAGCACGAACGCTGGTCCAACTGAGGCGCCAGGTGGAAATGGCATGGCAAGCCATTCCACAGGACTACATCCAGCATCTCTACGATCGTCTCCATGGGAGAATAGCAGCCTGCATTGCTGCGAAAGGTGGATATACACTGTACTAGTGCCGACATTGTGCATGCTCTGTTGCCTGTGTCTATGTGCCTGTGGTTCTGTCAGTGTGATCATGTGATGTATCTGACCCCAGGAATGTGTCAATAAAGTTTCCCCTTCCTGGGACAATGAATTCACGGTGTTCTTATTTCAATTTCCAGGAGTGTATTTTAGTTAAATGCTAAGTTTTAGAAAACGTTTAAAAGCTACAAATCGTCCTTAAAATACACCGAGGTGACAAAAGTCATGGGGTAGCGATTTGCACATGTACAGATGGCGATAGTATCGCGTACACAAAGTATAAAAGGACAGTACGTTGGCGGAGTTGTCTTTTGTACAAAGGCGATTCATGCGAAAAGGTTTGAGCCGTGATTATGCCAGCACGACGGGGTTGACAGACTTTGAACGCGGGATGGTAGTTGGAGCTAGACGCATGTAACATTCCATTTCGGAAATCGTTAGGGAGTTCAGTATTCCGAGATCCACGTTGTCAAGAGTGTATCGAGAATGCCAAATTTCAGACATTACCTCTCACCACCGGACAATGCGACAATGCAGTGGCCGACGACCTTCACTTCATGACCGAGATCAGTGACGCTTGCGTAGAGTTGTCAGTGCTAACAGTCAAGCAACACTGCCTGAAATAGCAGCAGAAATCAGTGCTGGACGTGCATCGAACGTATCCGTTAGGGCAGTACGGCGAAATTTGGCGTTAACGGGCCGTGGCAGCAGACGACCAACTCGAGTGCGTCTGCTAACAGCACGACATGGCCTGTAGCGCCTCTCCTGACCTCGTGACCGTATCGGTTGGCCCCTAGATGACTGGAATACCGTGGGCTGGTCAGATGAGTCCCAGTTTCAGTTGATATGGGCTGATGGTTGTGTTTGAGTGTGGCGCAGACCCCACGTAGCCATGGACCCAGTTTGTCAACAAATCACTGTGGAGACTGGTGGTCGTTCCATGACGGTGTTTACACGGAATATTAACTGGAAATTGTTATGTTCGGCTACTTGGGGACCATCTGTAGCCATTCATGGGCTTTATGTTCACAAACAACGTTTGAATTTTTACGAATGGCAATGCGCCGTGTCACTGAACCACAGTTCTTCGCGATTGGTTTGATGAACATTCTGGAAAATTCGAGCGAATGGTTTGGCCACTCAGATCGCTCGACATGAATCGCGTCGAACATTTATGAAACGTAATCGAGAAGACAGTTCGTGCAGAAAAGCCTGCACCGGCAACACTTTCAAAGTTATAGACTGCTATACAGGGTGTTACAAAAAGGTACGGCCAAACTTTCAGGAAAGAGTCCTCACACACAAATAAAGAAAAGATGTTATGTGGATATGTGTCCGGAAACGCTTAATTTCCATGTTAGAGCTCATTTTAGTTTCGTCAGTATTTACTGTACTTCCTCGATTCACCGCCAGTTGGCCCAATTGAAGGAAGGTAATGTTGACTTCGGTGCTTGTGTTGACATGCGACTCATTGCTCTACAGTACTAGCATCAAGCACATCAGTACGTAGCATCAACAGGTTAGTGTTCATCACGAACGTGGTTTTGCAGTCAGTGCAGTGTTTACAAATGCGGAGTGGGCAGATGCCCATTTGATGAATGGATTAGCACGGGGCAATAGCCGTGGCGCGGTACGTTTGTATCGAGACAGATTTCCAGAACGAAGGTGTCCCGACAGGAAGACGTACGAAGCAATTAATCGGCGTCTTAGGGGGCACGGAACATTTCAGCCTATGACTCGCGACTGGGGAAGACCTAGGACGACGAGGACACCTGCAATGGACGAGGCAATTCTTCGTGCAGTTGACGATAACCCTATAGTCTGATTTAAAGTAGTTGTCACTTGACAGGCAACGTGCTGCAGGGCTCCCGCCACCAATAAACCAATGGCAGCCGGCGCTGTCGGCTGCCACTGCGTTGCCACTTCGCTCTGCCGAGCTGCCTGAGGCATTGTGCCAGCCAGTCCTCAGCGAGCCGTTGTAGACGTGCGGGTGAGAGATTTGAGTGACTTGTAGCTTCGCGTGTTTACGATGTCTGATGGAAGCAGTCGCAAGAGAGGGAGGCCGAGGCTGCACACTCCTCGGAAACCTCCAAAAAGTGGCGGACATGGCGTCGTTATACGCAGTCAGGCGCGTGAATACGTGTGTTCCTTAAGGGAGTATTTTGAGAGAGAGAGGGAGGCAGGAGGGCCTCTCGTTCCTTTGGATAAGGTGGTGGAGCGAACTGCAGCTGCTCTGCAAGTTAGCGAACGATCAGTAATAAGGATCTGCAAGGAGAAATTCACGAAAGAAGGCTCAAGTGAATCAACTAAATTGGAGACACCTGGGAAAAAGAGGCGACTGGAGAAGAGGGTCACAAAACTTGACTCTTTTCAGGAAGATGGCATTCGTCGTCAAATATACGCATTTTATTCGAGGAAGGAGTATCCAACACTCAAAAAACTACATGCTACCCTCACAGCGGCTGACCTGTTTCAGGGTAGTAAATCGTCTTTGTTACGAGTCGTGAAAATGTTAGGATTCCGCTATAAATCCATCTCTGGCAGAAAGTTACTAATGGAACGCCAAGATATTGCAGCCTGGCGATGCCGCTTTCTTAGAGAAATAGTGGGGACAAATTTTGATGATATCGTTTGGCTTGATGAAACGTGGGTGAATGCAGGACACAGTTTAAAAAAAGGCTGGACAGACGATACCATCAGCGGAAGTATGGCAGCTCCGATCGGCAGAGGAAAAAGGATAATTGTAGCACATGCCGGAAATTCAAAAGGTTTCATTCCAAATTGTCTGCTACTATTCAGTTCAAATAAGACCTCCGACTACCACGAAGAGATGAACCACAATACTTTTGTGAAATGGTTTGAAGACTGTGTGCTCCAGAACTTAACAAGAAACTCTGTCATTGTTATGGATAACGCTCCTTATCATTCAGTAATACAAGACAAAGCACCCACAAAGGCAACGAGGAAAAACGACATTGTTAGCTGGTTACAGAAACATAAGGTGCAGTTCGACAGTAATTTTACAAGGGCAGAATTATTAGAACTTGTATCGCAACACAAGCCAAAGAAACCGATTTACATTGTGGATGAAGTAGCAAAAAAATACGGGCATAAAGTGCTCAGATTGCCTCCTTACCATTGCCATTTCAACGCAATAGAGCTGATTTGGGCTCAGGTTAAGCGGCATATTGCTGAAGAAAATAAGAAATACACATTAACCGAAGTGGAACGCCTTTTGAAAGAGGCAGTTGAAATTGTGACATCGGAAGACTGGCAGAAGGTAGTGCATCACGTGAAAGGAGTGATACAGGACGCATGGAACAATGAAGGTATCTTACAACAAAGTGTCGAAGACTTGATTATATCTGTCAATACGAGCAGCGACACGGATAGTTCCACTGACTCTGACTCTGAATTAAGCGGTGTTTTCGCATTGTCTGATTAGTGTGTAGTGTACTTACTGCCATTAAATAGTGTGTTTGTGAATTTATTTCGATTAATTCTTATTCTTGTTGTGAGACTAAGAAATACTGTGTGGCCAGCTCTCGACATCTCCATACGGTAAGTTAGACTGAATTTTAATTTTATTTCATTTTGTATATACACGAAGATGTTATTCAATGTGTGTAATAGTTTTCGAGATTTGCAATCTAAAGAAGAAAACTTTTCCGGACGCGAAAATTTCTCACACTTCAATAGTTAATGTAACAACGGCCCTAATTAAAATTAAGAAAAGATATTTGATTTGCTTATAGATACCACTGAGACCGATACTGTACGTAAATTTCAAAATATTTACATAATATGTATAGGAGATAGAGATTTTAACGTCATACTTGTTTCGGGTTCAGTACTGATAGCGTTGCTTAAAAATTCTGTTTTCAGAAATTTATATACAAGAAACGTGATGCACTACGAAAACTTTGAAGGGTTCTTTGCCGAGTGCATTATTTTGTTAATGAATGGAAAAAAATATTTTGCTGTGACACCAATAGTTTTTCAATAATGACGTGATAAGTTAGAAGCTGTTTGCGAAATCGAGAATTTAAATGGTTTCAAACAAATTAACGTAACTCTTGTCCTAATTAAAATTAAGAATAGATATTTGACAGATTGAGAGACATTGTAGAGATATACATCATATGTGGGTTTGAAATTTTTTACTTACTTTTTGTAGAAGATACAGGCTTTAAAACGATTTTCTGTCGCCGGGGGTAGCGATGCGCTGAGGCGGCTGCCTCCAGCCAGTACTTGACGTGACAACGCCGCAACTTCGCAGCGCAAACGTCAAGTGACAACTACTTTAAATCAGACTATAATGTCAGCGTCAGAGAAGTTGCTGCTGTACAAGGTAACGTTGACCACGTCACTGTATGGAGAGTGCTACGGCAGAACCAGTTGTTTCCGTACCATGTACAGCGTGTGCAGGCACTATCAGCAGCTGATTGGCCTCCACGGGTACACTTCTGCGAATGGTTCATCCAACAATGTGTCAATCCTCATTTCAGTGCAAATGTTCTCTTTACGGATGAGGCTTCATTCCAACGCGATCAAATTGTAAATTTTCACAATCAACATGTGTGGGCTGACGAGAATCCGCACGCCCTTGTGCCATCACGTCATCAACACAGATTTTCTGTGAACGTTTGGGCAGGCATTGTTGGTGATGTCTTGATTGGGCCCCATGTTCTTCCACCTACGCTCAATGGAGCACGTTATCATGATTTCATACGGGATACTCTACCTGTGCTGCTAGAACTTGTACCTTTACAAGTACGACACAACATGTGGTTCATGCACGATGGAGCTCCTGCACATTTCAGTCGAAGTGTTCGTACGCTTCTCAACAACAGATTCGGTGACCGATGGATTGGTAGAGGCGGACCAATTCTATGGCCTCCAAGCTCTCCTGACCTCAACCCTCTTGACTTTCATTTATGGGGCATTTGAAAGCTCTTGTTTACGCAACCCCGGTACCAAATGTAGAGACTCTTCGTGCTCGTATTGTGGACGGCTGTGATACAATACGCCATTCTCCAGGGCTGCATCAGCGCATCAGGGATTCCATGCGACGGAGGGTGGATGCATGTATCCTCGCTAACGGAGGACATTTTGAAGATTTCCTGTAACAAAGTGTTTAAAGTCACGCTGGTACGTTCTGTTGCCTTGTGTTTTCATTTCATGTGTAATGTGATTTGAAGAGAAGTAATAAAATGAGCTCTAACATGGAAAATAAGCGTTTCCGGACACATGTCCACATAACATATTTTCTTTCTCTGTGTGTGTGAGGAATGTTTCCTGAAAGTTTGGCCGTAACTTTTTGTAACACCCTGTAGAGGCAGCGTGGCTGTTTTCCGCAGGGGACGTCCAGTGACTTGTTGAGTCCATGCCACGTCGAGTTGCTGAATTACTGCGGCAAAAGATGTCCGAGACGATATTAGGAGGTATCCCATGACTTCTGCCATCCAATGTTGTACTACATTGAGGTTTTCATCTTAAATTCTGGCCTGAGAACATTGTTTCTTTTGAGGAATGCTCTTTGTAACAGCATATTATTATCACTGAAAAAAGTTTTTTTTTCTTAAATAGGTAAGAATAGTTTTGAGATAAACAGAGGATTGAGACAGTTTTAAAGATTTTACTTCACTTGCACCACAGAGCAAGTAATAAGTGTATGTCAGGTCTTGATCCGTGAAGAACCTGAAATCGCGTGGGGTACTTACTACTCCGAAAAGTCATCAACATCCAAGAAATCTCGCGTTTCGGAGATGCAAGCATTGCAGATTCCGACTTACCAATAAAACTGCGAGTTTAGGGCCACCGGGCTGACGTCAGTCTGAGGTTATGAGAATTTTTAGCGCCAACGCGCACCTTCTTTTGAGTTAATTGAGTCTTTCAATACTGCAAGGGGGAGAACAGTTGGCGGAGAGGGCACTAAAAATCGCCCTCCATCAGAACCCCGTCAGTGATTATTACTGTAATCTCATTCTGGATTGCCTTTCACTGTGCGAAACGTGACTAGACTGGCAAGATTCCCGGCTTCAGGTTCTGCCACCGTCGTCACGAATAAAGAGATGAAATACCTCCGTGTCATAAAAACTCTTGGAATAACCTTTCTCTTTACTTTTTTCCGTAACACCCGTAGTATTTCGTCTTCTTTTAGAAGTAATGTTTCTTTCTATAACGGAAACATTTTTTAAGAGCACCGCAAAACTCATTATAACTCTGGATTGTATGACGATAAATCAATCGTCTGGGGAAGGACAGAACACATCTGCCGTAATCTTGATAAAAACATCAAAGTGATGTGAGGAAATTTCATTTCTTGTATTGTTATTTTACATAGCTCCCGTCACCTAGTACCCAAACTTAAATTCCTTGCAGATTAAAACTGTGTGTCTGACCAGGACTCGAACATGGGACATTTGCTTTTCTTGGGTAAGTGTTCTACCGACTTTTTTTATTTTTTCATTTTTTAAAATTTTATCATTTGGACCTTCATCCTTCCCCAAATATCACGATATTACGTTCTCCGAGTTTGCTTTCTTCGGCCGGCTTTTATGCCGTAATTGTTTTCAGTAAAATAGGAACTGTATTATTGTTGATAAATCTTCTTCATCTTAACACATTCTTTGGCAGTTTTCTATGACCAAATTGTTGTTAGTAATATTAACAGATTTTAATGAAACAGTAATGTTCTTGGATTAAAAGACCTGCTTTAGTTGGATTCTATGCCATAATTGTTATCAAGCAAAATACAACGCTGTTAACGTAAACAGAATCTTCTTGGACATATTACTGCATGTTGTTGTGGTCTTCAGTCCTGAGACTGGTTTGATGCAGCTCTCCATGCTACTCTATCCTGTGAAAGCTTCTTCATCTCCCAGTACCTACTGCAACCTACATCCTTCTGAATCTGCTTAGTGTATTCATCTCTTGGTCTCCCTCTACGATTTTTACCCTCCATGCTGCCCTCCAATGCTAAATTTGTGATCCTTTGATGCCTCAAAACATGTCCTACCAACTGATCCCTTCTTCTAGTCAAGTTGTGCCACAAACTTCTCTTCTCCCCAATCCTATTCAATACCTCCTCATTAGTTACGTGATCTACCTACCTTATCTTCAGCATTCTTCTGTAGCACCACATTTCGAAATCTTCTATTCTCTTCTTGTCCAAACTAGTTATCGTCCATGTTTCACTTCCATACATGACTACACTCCATACAAATACTTTCAGAAACGACTTCCTGACACTTAAATCTATACTCGATGTTAACAAATTTCTCTTCTTCAGAAACGATTTCCTAGCCATTGCCAGTCTACATTTTATATCCTCTCTACTTCGACCATCATCAGTTATTTTACTCCCTAAATAGCAAAACTCCTTTACAACTTTAAGTGTCTCATTTCCTAATCTAATTCCCTCAGCATCACCCGATTTAATTTGACTACATTCCATTATCCTCGTTTTGCTTTTGTTGATGTTCATCTTATATCCTCCTTTCAAGACACTGTCCATTCCGTTCAACTGCTCTTCCAAGTCCTTTGCTGTCTCTGACAGAATTACAATGTCATCGGCGAACCTCAAAGTTTTTACTTCTTCTCCATGAATTTTAATACCTACTCCGAATTTTTCTTTTGTTTCCTTTACTGCTTGCTCAATATAAAGATTGAATAACATCGGGGAGAGGCTACAACCCTGTCTCACTCCTTTCCCAACCACTGCTTCCCTTTCATGCCCCTCGACTCTTATAACTGCCATCTGATTTCTGTACAAATTGTAAATAGCCTTTCGCTCCCTGTATTTTACCCCTGCCACCTTCAGAATTTGAAAGAGAGTATTCCAGTTAACTTTGTCAAAAGCTTTCTCTAAGTCTACAAATGCTAGAAACGTAGGTTTGCCTTTTCTTAATCTTTCTTCTAAGATAAGTCGTAAGGTTAGTATTGCTTCACGTGTTCCAACATTTCTACGGAATCCAAACTGATCTTCCCCGAGGTCCGCTTCTACCAGTTTCTCCATTCGTCTGTAAAGAATTCGCGTTAGTATTTTGCAGCATAAAAATGAAATTAAAAGTACTTTTACAGGGAATTATTGACTATAAACATGTTTGTGTATTTACTACATTTGTTCCTCCTTTTTATCTAATCTTCGTCTGTTTAAAGCTGTTGTGCACAACTTTTGTTTATACTTTGGATTACTGTTTATTCTAATACATTCATTTTCAGGAAAAAACAGAACACTTTGAACGACTAGAGAGAGGACGTTCATATTCTCAGGACATGTACATTAGTATATTCTGCAGAAATGATTAGCATTTCAGTCACCTCGGTTCAGCATGTGTCCCGTTGCCTGGTAGGCACAGGGTCCGTCATGGTCCCTGATAACTTGTTCCATGCGTGATGACATCGACGCGTATAAGGTGCGCACGTCGTCCTGTAGTGTAGCCACCCATGCAGCATGCACCTGGATCCATAGTTTATCTATGGCGGTTGGTACTGAGTCACAGCGCTGCATCCTTCATTTCACAAAATACCACACATTTTCGATTGGCAACAAGTCTGGTGATCTGGCAGGCCAGGGCAAAAGGCTGTCATCCTTTGACACCAAGAATACCCGTGTTCGTGAAACAACATATGGTCGTGTGTTGTCTTGCTGAAAAATGACGTCTGGGGTGTTGTGCAGAAAGGGTATGGTTCCTGGCTGCAGGAAGTCATTCACATAGGTCAGACTGGTCACAGTGCCCTGGACATGCACCAGCTGTGATTTGTGGTTGTACCCAATAGCATCCCACACCATAAGGCCTTGAGTTGGCGCTGTATGTCTTAAGCGAATTCAGTCACTGTGATGCTGCTGTCCCTCTCTGCGGCGAACCAAAATTCGGCCACCATTCTCAGACGAACAGATCCTGGATTCGTCAGAAAACACTACCTGATGCCACTCCTGTTCAAGTGACGTCGTTCCATACAACATTGTCGTCTAGTATGTTTCTGCACATTAGTCAAAGATAGGCAAAGAAGTGGACGAGAGGCACATAATCCGTGTCATGATAAACGGTGACAAACTGTCACCCATGATAGTGTACGATGTGTTAAGCCGTTCCACTGTTGTGCCAGAGCCGAGGAAGGCGCAAATCTATCCTGAAATTCCATTCGGATGAGGTGTCGATCTTCTCGGGGGGTGGTCTGGGTAGTGCGACCTCACCCATCTCATCGTCTTCTACTGCCTTCCGTGAACCATTCTGCACACACTCGTTGCGCTGTCAAAATACTTCGTCCCAGTAGCAATTTCCTGGATAGTTGCATCACATTCTCACATGTCAATAATGCGCCATCATTTGAACTCACTGATTTGACGGAACGGTTTGCTCATACGTCGGCGAGGCATTTTGCACATCTGCTCAAGTCACACTGATCAATTACTTTCGGTTTATAGCCGCAACGAGAGCTGCAGGCGCATTTTACCGGTAGGTGGTGTTGCTCGGCGATGTCGATGTTGACCTTGAAACCGCGGGCCGACAATGTTAAAATACAAATCATTTCAGCAGAACAAAACAATGTACATGTCCTGGGAATATGAACGTCCTATCTCTATTCGTTCAAGGCGTTCTATTTCTTCTGAACATGAGTGTATTAAAGCCTGGAAATCAGCCTGATTTTTATATTTTCTCTTGCTAAGGCATTGTTACTTTTAACAAACATGCGTAATGGGTTTTATACCACAGATGATGCATTAGTTTATTGTGCTCTGGTGTCAGTATTACCAGCGTGAGTTCTCTTTATTCCTGATGATGGATAACAGCAAGCGGTGTACTACATTATTTGTGGTGCATGTATTTGCTGCTGTTCTCATTATAATGGCTACTTTTTTTCTAGTCCATTCCCATTTTTGACATTACATAGGTCTATGTTCTACGATGTCTTCTAGAATGCTTTTAGGGCACATAGTGATAGGGCATAAGTCTATTTTGTGAACCTGTGTGTTAGAAGTGATTTTCCGGTGAAAC
Source organism: Schistocerca nitens (assembly GCF_023898315.1). Classification (NCBI taxonomy): domain Eukaryota; kingdom Metazoa; phylum Arthropoda; class Insecta; order Orthoptera; family Acrididae; genus Schistocerca; species Schistocerca nitens. The sequence continues at coordinate 698,021,899 of NC_064616.1, read as the reverse complement.
AGTTTATACCACAATGAACACACAATTCAGTTCATTAGTAGATTTTGCAGGTTTTCCATTTAATCAATTTACATGTTTGTAATACCTTTCAATTTTACAGACGTGCTGTCTTTGTAATCCGTTGTGTATTCCTCTAGTGGTGCTATTTCTATCTGTCTGTTTGTGTAGTTGCTCCCTATAAAAAATAAAAATAAAAAAAAGTTTAAAAAATCCAGAAGGTTGAAGTTCGCTACTAATGTGGCCTATGTTAACTGGAGCTTCTCTACTTTGTGGATGTATTTCGTTTATTATGTGCTTAGTAAGAAGTTACGATGTAAGAACATATTGCGAAGAAAAATGGCCATTCATTTCTTTCTGATATCTACTAATTTAACACGGTCTTTTTCATAATTCATTTGTAACGACCTGTGCTGAATTTTCAATATCTCCGCCTTGCTGCACGAACCGTCTTAGAGTCGTTTCCATTCTACGTAGGATTTCTGTTGGGGCTGGGAAATTATGTGCCAAGTATGATATTTTTGGCAGTTTCAGATGATTTATACACGTATTCTCTGTAGCATATTCAGTTCTCTTTGTGCGTAGCTTTACAGTTTCCCTCTTATGGCCACTAGATTTCTTTTTAGTTTATACCGGTGGCTTTCTGTATGTCCTTAGGTGTATCAGTACCTGATATTTTCATGTTTTCGCAGGACTGTATCCACTCAGTTGTTAACAGGTTTGAGTCCGAGTCGACATTCATGAATTTGAATTTCCACGTATTTACTTTTGCGTTGCAAGCGTCTGCATAAGAGTTTACTAGTTCTCTAATGTTATCTGCGCTCTTTCTTTTTGGTGACTATAATATTTACGTCATCGGCATATGATGCTACTGTGAGTTTTTCGTCGTTGTATTTTATGTCAGTGGTCTCCTGACGTACCGCGGACAACAGGGGTTCAGTTGTACAGGCAAGGGAAAAAAAGCCCATAGACAAGGGTCAGCTTTGACGCAGCGATCTACTTATTTTTATTGGCCTGCTTTTGGTTAATACTTCGGATATTCCGTTGTTAATCCCCGCACGGAATGTATTAAAGAATGTATCACAGATGCCATTCTTTTTAATGTCCAGATTAAGTATTGGTGGTTGCCATCATTAAATGTCTTGCAAAAATCAAATGGAATAATGGTCGATTTTACTATCGCGGTTTTTATGGCTCCTATACTGTTTCTGATGTTCGTTATTCTTCTCTGTATAGAGCTTAAAGTGGGGTATATGGCAATAATTTTATTCGTGATTGTGTTAATCTGATTGCTATTACGGCTAAATTTTTTGAAGTATGTATTAAGCAGTGTTATTGCTCTATAATTATTAACATATTTCCTGTGGTCTTCTTTTGGGATCATTACTGTTATCCCTTCGTGTATATGTGGTGAGGCTGAGACCATAGAAAGCAACCAGAGGCTGTTCTAGAATGTCCCAGTACGTTACACAGTATTCTACTGGTAGTGTTCAGGGCCAGAAGATTTCTTTTTGGGGCTTTTTTTGATGCCGTCTAGAGTCTCGTATTTTGTTACAGATTCCACAAGTGTGACGTCATCTTCTTCGCTTACGTTTGTTCGTATACACGCCAGTAATATCTCCTTGTTCGTCGGTCTTTTCTTCTATGTATTTTGCAGTACCTCCTTTTCTGAGCGTTCTCCCGTTCTTCGTTTAGTTATTAATTTCTTCTTTGCATTCCTCGTTTTTTGACTGTGTGGAAAGTGGAAGAGGTTTTGTCTATAGACATTAAATCTGCTTTCGTTCTCATTTGAAAAGCTAAGGTTTGCTGCCCCGTCAGTTTTAACATTTCAGCTTTTATCTTTTTTTATGCTAGCTTATAGGAGACATTTTGCTTGCCAGAAATATATTTCTATGATATGAATATGAACTATCTGGTCCTATCTTACCATTCTCTTGCTAACCTCGACGTTGGAATCAATGTTTTACGTGCTTTCCGCTTCGTGCACTGTAAACAAGAGAATATATTAATAAGTCATTCCACAAAGTTCAAATGACTAGAAGAAGCCCCAACGTCCTTCGCTGAAATTAAAAGATTATAAAAATTCTAAAACAGAAAAGCTCATTTGGTACTGATGGACTTTAAGACAGAATTCTGATAAGTGTTTCTACTTAATAAGTAATGACCTTAGTGATTATCTATCTAATGCATCACTGGCACGAACAATCTTTCCAGACAGATTAAAGTATGCAATTGTTAAACATCTTTATAAGAAAGGTGACAAAGAAGACTTCCACAATTTTCGTCTTTTCCAAAATATTCGGAAAAGTAGTGCACTCAAGAGTAGTCCCACATTTAAGTTGGAACAATTTACGTAGCACACCTCAGTATGTGTTCTAGAAGGATTACTCGTCTGATAATGCTATTTACACGTTCACAAGCCTTAAATTGGCCCCCCCAGGAACCATGGACCTTGCCGTTGGTGGGGAGGCTTGCGTGCCTCAGCGATACAGATAGCCGTACCGTAGGTACAACCACAACGGAGGGGCATCTGTTGAGAGGCCAGACAAACGTGTGGTTCCTGAAGAGGGGCAGCAGCCTTTTCAGTAGTTGCAAGGGCAACAGTCTGGATGATTGACTGATCTGGCCTTGTAACAATAACCAAAACGGCCTTGCTGTGCTGGTACTGCGAACGGCTGAAAGCAAGGGGAAACTACGGCCGTAATTTTTCCCGAGGGCATGCAGCTTTACTGTATGATTAAATGATGATGGCGTCCTCTTGGGTAAAATATTCCGGAGGTAAAATAGTCCCCCATTCGGATCTCCGGGCGGGGACTACTGAAGAGGATGTCGTTATCAGGAGAAAGAAAACTGGCGTTCTACGGATCGGAGCGTGGAATGTCAGGTCCCTTAATCGGGCAGGTAGGTTAGAAAATTTGAAAAGGGAAATGGATAGGTTAAAGTTAGATATAGTGGGAATTAGTGAAGTTCGGTGGCGGGAGGAACAAGACTTCTGGTCAGGTGACTACAGGGTTATAAACACAAAGTCAAATAGGGGTAATGCAGGAGTAGGTTTAATAATGAATAGGAAAATAGCAACGCGGGTAAGCTACTACAAACAGCTTAGTGAACGCATTATTGTGGCCAAGATAGATACGAAGCCCACACCTACTACAGTAGTACAAGTTTATATGCCAACTAGCTCTGCAGATGACGAAGAAATTGAAGAAATGTATGATGAAATAAAAGAAATTATACAGATAGTGAAGGGAGACGAAAATTTAATAGTCATGGGTGACTGGAATTCGAGTGTAGGAAAAGGGAGAGAAGGAAACGTAGTAGGTGAATATGGATTGGGGCTAAGAAATGAAAGAGGAAGCCGCCTGGTAGAATTTTGCACAGAGCACAACTTAATAATAGCTAACACTTGGTTTAAGAATCATGATAGAAGGTTGTATACATGGAAGAACCCTGGAGATACTAAAAGGTATCAGATAGATTATATAATGGTAAGACAGAGATTTAGGAACCAGGTTTTAAATTGTAAGACATTTCCAGGGGCAGATGTGGACTCTGACCACAATCTATTGGTTATGACCTGTAGATTAAAACTGAAGAAACTGCAAAAAGGTGGGAATTTAAGGAGATGGGACCTGGATAAACTGAAAGAACCAGAGGTTGTACAGAGTTTCAGGGAGAGCATAAGGGAACAATTGACAGGAATGGGGGAAAGAAATACAGTAGAAGAAGAATGGGTAGCTTTGAGGGATGAAGTAGTGAAGGCAGCAGAGGATCAAGTAGGTAAAAAGACGAGGGCTAGTAGAAATCCTTGGGTAACAGAAGAAATATTGAGTTTAATTGATGAAAGGAGAAAATATAAAAATGCGGTAAATGAAGCAGGGAAAAAGGAATACAAACGTCTCAAAAATGAGATTGACAGGAAGTGCAAAATGGCTAAGCAGGGATGGCTAGAGGACAAATGTAAGGATGTAGAGGCTTATCTCACTAGGGGTAAGATAGATACTGCCTACAGGAAAATTAAAGAGACCTTTGGAGATAAGAGAACCACTTCTATGAACATCAAGAGCTCAGATGGAAACCCAGTTCTAAGCAAAGAAGGGAAAGCAGAAAGGTGGAAGGAGTATATAGAGGGTCTATACAAGGGCGATGTACTTGAGGACAATATTATGGAAATGGAAGAGGATGTAGATGAAGATCAAATGGGAGATACTATACTGCGTGAAGAGTTTGACAGAGCACTGAAAGACCTGAGTCGAAACAAGGCCCCCGGAGTAGACAACATTCCATTGGAACTACTGACGGCCTTGGGAGAGCCAGTCCTGACAAAACTCTACCATCTGGTGAGCAAGATGTATGAAACAGGCGAAATACCCTCAGACTTCAAGAAGAATATAATAATTCCAATCCCAAAGAAAGCAGGTGTTGACAGATGTGAGAATTACCGAACAATCAGTTTAATAAGCCACAGCTGCAAAATACTAACACGAATTCTTTACAGACGAATGGAAAAACTGGTGGAAGCCGACCTCGGGGAAGATCAGTTTGGATTCCGTAGAAATACTGGAACACGTGAGGCAATACTGACCTTACGACTTATCTTAGAAGAAAGATTAAGGAAAGGCAAACCTACGTTTCTAGCATTTGTAGACTTAGAGAAAGCTTTTGACAATGTTGACTGGAATACTCTCTTTCAAATTCTAAAGGTGGCAGGGGTAAAATACAGGGAGCGAAAGGCTATTTACAATTTGTACAGAAACCAGATGGCAGTTATAAGAGTCGAGGGACACGAAAGGGAAGCAGTGGTTGGGAAGGGAGTAAGACAGGGTTGTAGCCTCTCCCCGATGTTATTCAATCTGTATATTGAGCAAGCAGTGAAGGAAACAAAAGAAAAATTCGGAGTAGGTATTAAAATCCATGGAGAAGAAATAAAAACTTTGAGGTTCGCCGATGACATTGTAATTCTGTCAGAGACAGCAAAGGACTTGGAAGAGCAGTTGAACGGAATGGATGGTGTCTTGAAGGGAGGATATAAGATGAACATCAACAAAAGCAAAACGAGGATAATGGAATGTAGTCGAAGTAAGTCGGGTGATGTTGAGGGTATTAGATTAGGAAATGAGACACTTAAAGTAGTAAAGGAGTTTTGCTATTTGGGGAGCAAAATAACCGATGATGGTCGAAGTAGAGAGGATATAAAATGTAGACTGGCAATGGCAAGGAAAGCGTTTCTGTTGTTGTTGTTGTGGTCTTCAGTCCTGAGACTGGTTTGATGCAGCTCTCCATGCTACTCTATCCTGTGCAAGCTTCTTCATCTCCCAGTACCTACTGCAACCTACATCCTTCTGAATCTGCTTAGTGTATGCATCTCTTGGTCTCCCCCTACGATTTTTACCCTCCACGCTGCCCTCCAATACTAAATTGGTGATCCCTTGATGCCTCAGAACATGTCCTACCAACCGATCCCTTCTTCTGGTCAAGTTGTGCCACAAACTCCTCTTCTCCCCAATCCTATTCAGTACCTCCTCATTAGTTATGTGATCTACCCATCTAATCTTCAGCATTCTTCTGTAGCACCACATTTCGAAAGCTTCTATTCTCTTCTTGTCCAAACTATTTATCGTCCATGTTTCACTTCCACACATGGCTACACTCCATACAAATACTTTCAGAAAAGACTTCCTGACACTTAAATCTATACTCGATGTTAACAAATTTCTTTTCTTCAGAAACGCTTTCCTTGCCATTGCCAGTCTACATTTTATATCCTCTCTACTTCGTCCATCATCAGTTATTTTGCTCCCCAAATAGCAAAACTCCTTTACTACTTTAAGTGTCTCATTTCCTAATCTAATACCTTCAACATCACCCGACTTAATTCGACTACATTCCATTATCCTCGTTTTGCTTTTGTTGATGTTCATCTTATACCCTCCTTTCAAGACACTGTCCATTCCGTTCAACTGCTCTTCCAAGTCCTTTGCTGTCTCTGACAGAATTACAATGTCATCGGCGAACCTCAAAGTTTTTATTTCTTCTCCATGGATTTTAATACCTACTCCGAATTTTTCTTTTGTTTCCTTTACTGCTTGCTCAATATACAGATTGAATAACATCGGGGAGAGGCTACAACCCTGTCTTACTCCCTTCCCAACCACTGCTTCCCTTTCATGCCCCTCGACTCTTATAACCGCCATCTGGTTTCTGTACAAATTGTAAATAGCCTTTCGCTCCCTGTATTTTACCCCTGCCACCTTTAGAATTTGAAAGAGAGTATTCCAGTCAACATTGTCGAAAGCTTTCTCTAAGTCTACAAATGCTAGAAACGTAGGTTTGCCTTTCCTTAATCTTTCTTCTAAGATAAGTCGTAAGGTCAGTATTGCCTCACGTGTTCCAGTATTTCTACGGAATCCAAACTGATCTTCCCCGAGGTCGGCTTCTACTAGTTTTTCCATTCGTCTGTAAAGAATTCGTGTTAGTATTTTGCAGCTGTGACTTATTAAACTGATTGTCCGGTAATTCTCACATCTGTCAACACCTGCTTTCTTTGGAATTGGAATTATTATATTCTTCTTGAAGTCTGAGGGTATTTCGCCTGTTTCATACATCTTGCTTACCAGATGGTAGAGTTTCGTCAGGGCTGGCTCTCCCAAAGCCGTCAGTAGTTCCCATGGAATGTTGTCTACTCCGGGGGCCTTGTTTCGACTCAGGTCTTTCAGTGCTCTGTCAAATTCTTTACGCAGTATCGTATCTCCCATTTCATCTTCATCTACATCCTCTTCCATTTCCATAATATTGTCCTCAAGTACATCGCCCTTGTATAGACCCTCTATATACTCCTTCCACCTTTCTGCCTTCCCTTCTTTGCTTAGAACTGGGTTGCCATCTGAGCTCTTGATATTCATACAAGTGGTTCTCTTCTCTCCAAAGGTCTCTTTAATTTTCCTGTAGGCAGTATCTATCTTACCCCTAGTGAGATAAGCCTCTACATCCTTACATTTGTCCTCTAGCCATCCCTGCTTAGCCATTTTGCACTTCCTAGCGATCTCATTTTTGAGACGTTTGTATTCCTTTTTGCCTGCTTCATTTACTGCATTTTTATATTTTCTCCTTTCATCAATTAAATTCAATATTTCTTCTGTTACCCAAGGATTTCTACTAGCCCTCGTCTTTTTACCTACTTGATCCTCTGCTGCCTTCACTACTTCATCCCTCAAAGCTACCCATTCTTCTTCTACTGTATTTCTTTCCCCCATTCCCGTCAATTGTTCCCTTATGCTCTCCCTGAAACTCTGTACAACCTCTGGTTCTTTCAGTTTATCCAGGTCCCATCTCCTTAAATTCCCACCTTTTTGCAGTTTCTTCAGTTTTAATCTACAGGTCATAACCAATAGATTGTGGTCAGAGTCCACATCTGCCCCTGGAAATGTCTTACAATTTAAAACCTGGTTCCTAAATCTCTGTCTTACCATTATATAATCTATCTGATACCTTTTAGTATCTCCAGGGTTCTTCCATGTATACAACCTTCTATCATGATTCTTAAACCAAGTATTAGCTATGATTAAGTTGTGCTCTGTGCAAGCGTTTCTGAAGAAGAGAAATTTGTTAACATCGAGTATAGATTTAAGTGTCAGGAAGTCTTTTCTGAAAGTATTTGTATGGAGTGTAGCCATGTATGGAAGTGAAACATGGACGATAAATAGTTTGGACAAGAAGAGAATAGAAGCTTTCGAAATGTGGTGCTACAGAAGAATGCTGAAGATTAGATGGGTAGATCACATAACTAATGAGGAGGTACTGAATCGGATTGGGGAGAAGAGGAGTTTGTGGCACAACTTGACCAGAAGAAGGGATCGGTTGGTAGGACATGTTCTGAGGCATCAAGGGATCACCAATTTAGTATTGGAGGGCAGCGTGGAGGGTAAAAATCGTAGGGGGAGACCAAGAGATGCATACACTAAGCAGATTCAGAAGGATGTAGGTTGCAGTAGGTACTGGGAGATGAAGAAGCTTGCATAGGATAGAGTAGCATGGAGAGCTGCATCAAACCAGTCTCAGGACTGAAGACCACAACAACAACAACAACAAGCCTTAAATAATAAAATATCGCCAGTTGATATTTTTTTTTATCTTTCCAAGGCGTTTGGTAGCGTTGATTTACTGTCTTAGGACAACGTAACGTTTTATGATTTGATGACTTTATACAAAATTGGTTTGAGTCATACTTAACAAACAGAATGCATCAAATTGTGCTGATTAATTCAAACAATGTTGGAAGGAGAGAAAATTTTAGTGACTGGGGAGAAATCATGAAGGAAGTCCCACAAGGTTAAATGTTGAGTCCAATCCTATTTGTTATATACATTGCCTGACAAAAGAACTGAAGCATCTAGAAGGGGAGGCGGAAACGGAATGAGACTTCAAGCGTTAAAAGCAATGTGAAGTTATTTCAGTGATTACAGAATCGAATCAAACTTAGAAAGGACATTGGAGTAGAAACCCTCTTCTCAGTATGACCTTGCACTCTCTCTGGCTTGGACGCATGCATTGATTCGGTTGAGAAGCATATCACACAGCCATTATATCCTCTCCTGAGGCAAACTGGATCATAACTGTTGTAACTGGTCCTTGATATCCTCGATGTTGACTGAGGAACAGAGCTGATATTGTTGCTAGTCCTACAAATGTTCTATTGGAGAGAGACCACAGGAATATCTCAGCATCATACACGCAGTTCATAGAGACATGTGCCATGTGTGGACGAATATTGTCCTATTTTAAAATAGCACCATGATAGTACCACATGAGAAATAACACATGAGGACACATGATGACAGTGATGTACTGTTGTGTCACCAGATTTCCCTCAATTACTACCAGACGAGATCTGAAGTTGTGCCTGGTAACTCCCCAACACCATGGTACCATGAGTAACACCTCTCCAGAAGAGTGGAAGAAATGGGAGCTCTTCCAAAGTCATCGAGCGTACAACTGGGATTCATTGCTGAACACAATACGATGCCATTCATCACCAGTCCATGCTTCTTGGTCAGTCCAACACACCAAACACAGCTGTTTGTTTTGTTGTTAACGGCAGCCTACACATGGGATGATAATTTCCTAATCTGACTGCTGTTAGTCCATGACCAATGGTGCAGGATGACACAGAATGCTGCAGGGATTCCATTACTTGTACTTGGATGGCAGGTGCAAATGTGAAAGAGCTACGACGTGCTTGGTGGACAGTACGGTGATTCTCCCCTGCAATGTTCCCACGTTGTTAACCAGAACCTTGACACTGAGTGTGCCTGTCCTCATGTTACCATGTAGTCCAACAATTGCGCCAGTGTCACAGCCAAATGCTCCACAAATTTGGAAATCGCAAGATTCGACTAGATGGCGAAATAGAGACTCACAATGAGACCCTTTTTAAACTGTGACACGCGCTACTCAAGCTGCCTGATATGAGTATGCAGCTTCTTTGTGTCCTTCACAGTGATCACTCAAGAGCTACCGCTTTTCACACCCCGTATATACCCCACTAGTCCTGGTAAGTCTTATAACGAGAGTTTACTGTTAAGACTCGCAGTGGGTGTTGCACACTGTAGTGAATGATGATTCCCAAGTCGAAGAAGAGAACAATTTATTCACGTTTCAAGTTCGCAGATAAGTTTAGTTCTAATAACTGAAAGATCGTTTGTGATCACTTGAGAAAAACAAAATCAAAATTCACTGGCATAATACCAGTTCCAAGTGAAACCTCATCCTGAGTGATTCTAGAGCGGCGCCCATGGGTACCGTGCTGTGTGGAGCACTGTGAAACAATGTGGAGATGGTGCGGTGGAGAGTGGATTGTCCAGGCTGGTTTCAGCGAGTTCCAGTTGATGAGTTACGAGTGTAGCCAGCTCCTGACCTGGAACTGGGAGAACAGTTGAAAGACGGAAGCATATCCATGACCACGTGATGTGTAGATGGTACTTGTTTCCTCGATAGCAGCACCGCCAGTTTCCTGATGCATGCACTGCTCATAAACATGACTGGTACCATCTGTTCGCATGTGTAACAGACGGTGTAACAACAAACTTTTAAGCAACAGACTCTTTGAACACATTATTGTGTTCATCACATGCGATGCCCATGTGGCATTAATAAATAGTCTCCATAGCAGAGACATCTGTGGGCAATGAGAAAGCAACCCACAGGGAGAAGACGTTATGTTGTAAGCATAACATAGTCGACCTACGGCTGATGTATTACACCCCTTCTCCCTGAAGAAGGATCTGGCGAAGCCATCTCGATGAAAACCATGGATCCTCTATCCTTTCTGTGTTTAGGAGAGACGCCGAAGCTGGTGAGGAAGAGCAATGCTTACAGATGTCTACAGGAGTGGTGCTTCCCCTGGGCGATGTGGGTGGTCCAAGAAGATGGGGAGTTTGGGTTCACTGTGACCCAATCCATGATCCTGGGACCCGAGATTGTGGAGCGGTTGATACCAAGCTGTGGACGAACTGGGCAGTAAAGGAATGAGAAAGTGCAGGAGAGGTAGTGGCTGCGTGGAGTGCAAACCGGCGAGAGCAGGCTCGATGACCAGGTAGTGCCATGGTGCGAGGCAGCTGAAAGAGTGGCAGCAGTGCAGAGCACTGGGGCCACAGGGAGACTTAGCTTGATCAATGTGGGTGCCAGGAGCATGGCGGTGCCGACGACAGATGAGGTGCCAGAACACACTGGCGAAACCTGAGGGCAGTAGTCACCAGCTAAGAGAAAGCATGGGAGGCGTGAGGGGCGCGAAAGGGCTGCTGTAGAAGCGCAGTGGTGTGCATGAGAAGTGCAGTGGCGCACATTAGATCCGTGTTAATATGTGGTGGGAGCGGGCTGGAGCACTTTGGGAGCGTGGTAACGTAGTATGTAGTCTGGAGGGCACATAGACGCCACGAAAAAGGAACGTAAATAGAAAAAGGAGGGGAGAAATCAGAGTGGCGGAAACGGCCGCCGGCGAATATGAAGTCGGCAAGGGCATGAGAAGAAGTTGGTCAAAGAGGCTGTGGGAAGGTCGTTGCTGTGACAGGCACAGAAATACAGAAAAGACGCAGGCCGAAATGAGATCCAGGATGACGGAAAGGCCGTCGCCACGTCGTGCATTGGAGTATGGGAGCAATCGAACTGCGGGAGATAAGGGCGTACGTAAGAACACAAAATGAAGCTGGCTGGAGGAAGGCTGGGGGCGGAGAAAGGTTCGTCGTCTTTGTGTCCATAAGAGCATGGAAAGAATCTACATCACACAGAATGGTGTGTGTTGATGGGAAGTAGAGCCATGCATTGCTGTGCTGTCCTCTAGAGATGGAGATCGACCATGGCTGTGTCAGCTATAAGTGGTGGTGCCTGCTGACTGGTAACATTATGCTCGATTATGGGACGACAGTATCACATTCAGCTGTAGCAAAAAAAAGGGACGATACTGGGACTGCAGATTGCACACTCGGAGGCAGTGAACATGTAGCGCCACCTTGGAAAGGGAGATGGCCATGGCAACACCTAGCTGAAGGCCTAGGAAACGAGGAGCGTTGGACGCGGCAGGCAGCTAGGCGGCAGTCGAGTTGGGAAGCTTTGCGCAGAGAGCCAAGCATGGCGTCATCGTCCTAGACGCAACCTCGGGCGCGGCAGGAGAGATTCATGTGGTGACATCGGTGCCAGCGGATATTGTGTTCCACCCTCATGAAGGAGACTGGCCATGGCTGCATCCTCATGGCATAGCCACAGGAAGACGGAAACAGAGTCGGACAAGCGACCAGGAGGGGTGGCGAGCAGGCGTCCGCCGATGTCTACTGCAAAAAGAATACAGGGGTTTCGGAGGAGCCGGATAATGCGTCTTGGGCTGTGCCACCCCCTTGAAGAAGGCCAGCCTGGCAGCAACCTCATGGCAAAATCGCGAAGTGGAGTGGCACTTGCATGACTAAATGGAGAGGGGCGCGGTGGGCAGGCAGGACAAAAACAGCTCATGATCCCCAGAGCTGCAGTGTGTGGACTCGGACCCTGGATGTCCAGACGATGCCAACCATGTGAGACGGACCAACTGTGGCTACAGTGGACGGAGCAGTGTTTGGTATGGCAGGTGGTGAGTGGCAGAAAGGCAGAGGACGAGACACATACAACACACGGTATTCCAGTCCACAAACATGCAAAATGTACACACTGCATGAAAGTCGTTGCACACACGAAGTATCCAACCTGAGCAATAAAATAATGTTTCCTGTAATGAGATGGGAGTGTAGCCAAAATGTCTTTATCCTTGTTGCCAATCTTATAATGAGAGTTCGTCCTCGTGGTTACTGTTAAAACCCACTGAGGATGATGCGCGCTGTAATGAAGCCCTAGGCGCCAGCAGGCAGGGATTTGGCATCGGAGGTGTGTCAAGTGGTTGCTTTCCTACAGGCGCCTAAGGCTATGACGCATATTTTCTCTGTAAAAGGACATTTTAAGAATTCTCTGTAATTGACGACGGGTGCCACCGAAGGTTTTGCCAAATTGGGAAGTCTTAGAGAGACCCTTTGCCATTTTATTCACACATGTGTCAATGTTACTCTCCTCTGTGATCACGCCACAGGAGTGCGTGAAACAGGAGCGCTGAAAAAGAATAAGCACCCTTCGCTTGCTTTGGATCACGTTCAAATTTCATCGAATGGTTCTGAACGGTACCTAGTGGTTCCACCCTGTATACGAGAGTAAAAATTGCGGTCGCGCTGCACTCCAAAGGGGAGCGATAACGTTCAATGGGGATGCAGGCCCACAATGTCCAGAGAGAAGGGATGAAGCGTCAGAGAGATGTTAGCAGTGTCAAAGACCGTCGAGTACGACTTCGTGTTGCTCATCGCACTGCAGACTGTCGTTTGCGAGAGCGAAATGTGTGGGAATCAACGTCTCAAGGAAAGAGATGCTATCACTGGCAACCTTCATTCCATCTGCTATGGCAGTGTGTCTGAAATGTTTTGCTCGGCCACGCAGAAGAAAACTGCATTATTTCAACGCTTCTGACCCCCATGAAGTGTCAGAAGAGGGGACAGGAGCGTAAGAGGGCCTATTATGACATTCCCATTGTACGACACGTCCACGATGAGTTGGTCAGAACTGTGGTAAATTTGGTGCCAATGTGATATCATTAACCCACTTTACACGTCACATTAACTTCTGAGTTCCAACTTATCAGAGTAGGATTCTTGTTAGTGTCTGTAAGCTCTACTAGACAAAAATACTCTCCAGCTTTTCGTCTGTTTGGAAATGCCAAAGACAGTGGTGGGATACTAACCTGATTGTCGCCAGCCATACGCCTCAGCAACAAGGACTGACGGTCTTGGGCGCAGGACTCATTTGGTTGTGATCAGCGGCATACTTATAGCGCAGCGGTGCATCGACGATATTCTACGCTCCGTTTTGTTGCCTTCATGGCAAGCCATTCTGGGCTTATATTTCAGCAAGATAATGTCCGCCAGCACAAAGCGAGAGTTTCTACTGCTTGTCTTCGTGCTAGTCAAACCATACCTTGGTCAGCAGGGTCTCCGGATCTCTCTCCAATTGAAAACGTTTGGAGCATTATGGGCAGGTCCCTCTAACCGCTCACGATTTTGACGATCTAACGAACCATTCTGACAGAATTTGCCACCATATCGCTCAGATGGGCCTCCAACAACTCTGTCAATCAATGTTAAGTTGCATAACTACTTGCATAAGGACCAGAAGTGAGCCAACGCGTTATTGACTTGCTTACTTTGTGAAAGACTTTCCCGTGAATAAATCATCATATTTTTCTGAAATTGTTTGCCTGTACATGTACATTACGTTTACCGATTTCCGTCCCATTCGGATAATTCCTTCGTGGTGCTTCATTTTTTTTTTTTGTCTTAGAATGTATAAAGAACATTATATCAGTTACAGTAAAACTCTGTAATAGAGAATACTTAAATCTGGTAAATGCCTACGATCATATGAGCGACTATACACATTTGATACTATTGCACAATACAGTGATTACAGTTTAGTTCTTGCACTGAATGACAGTCAAATCACTTTGCATTTAACTATGAACTTTAGTATGCAGTTCTGATAAGCGACACTAGCTCGCACCTGGTGGATCTTAACTATGATGATGCTGCTGTCAGCTTGGCTATCAAAGTGGGCTATCGAAGAGTGGGGCGAGCGGCACTACGCTCTCATGTAAAGGCCGGTTCCCACTAGAGCGCGGCAGCGGCAAGCGTTTTCCCCTTTGACGCGGCGGCTCGCGGAATTGGCGTTCCCATCTGGAAGCGGCAGACGCTAGCGGTAGCCAATGACGGACAGCCACTGAGGTAAGGGTGGGACCCACCGAAACGACCGGTGTGTTTGAATAACTATATCTTACACCTACATGAAAGAAAGACGAAGTTGGGTGAAGACATACCAATTTTTCATTTTCTGTACAATGTACTCTTTCACATATTTCATTATTCATGTTTTCTCATTTCAACATAAACAGATTTCATGACTACCGTTCATGATTGTTCACTATCTCCTAACACATTGAAACAATGAACGATAAAAGAGATTATTCAGATAGTTAAGCGAGACAAAAATTTTAAATGTGATACAGTAGCAGGTACACGAAAACAGTAAGAACACAAAGGCTAGGTGGAAGGGATGAAAGTGGAAGCCACCTGATAGAATTTCCCACAGAGCATAATGAAATCATCGCCAGCACCTTGCTTAAGAATCATGAAAGAATATATATTTGGAACAGAGTTTCGAAACCAGATTTTAAATTGTAAGGCATTTCCTGGTGCAGACACAAACCTGACTGAAGACTGTCAATAGCAAGATAAGCGCTCTGAAAAAGAAAATTTGTTCATATCGAATATAAATTCTAATGGTTGGATACTATTTTACAAAGGTATTTGTGTGGAGTGCAGCCTTGTATGTAAGTGAAACGTGGACGATGAACAGTTCTGTCAAGAAGACAATGGACGCTTTCAAAACGTGGTGATCAATAAGAATGCTGAAGATTAGATACGAGGATCGTGTGGCTAAAGAAGAGTTACGGAATTAAATAGAGGAGGAAGAGGAAATTACGGCACAACTTTGACAACAATAGGGGTTAGTTGACAGGACGTATTATGGGGCGTCAAAGAGTGAGGACAAAGGGGTTGGGTGATAGTATTCTGATAATAATCATCTGTTGAAATACTATCTATTAATGTAAGCAGTGAATTTACTCTTCCATGCACTCCTCCACAAAACATTTAAACCAAAACTGAAATCAGCTGAACACCAAATCTTTCAACCACTGTCTGACAACTACTGGATTCACTTTCAACTTTCTATAACTATCACTGGCTAGCCACACACACATACAAACATAAGGAGAACAAAAATAAACAAACATTAGTTTTCAGCATATAATTCTGCAGGTTGGCAACATGTACATAAACAAACCAGACAGGAAGGGACATGAGGTGAACACACTGTAGTTACGACTTCAAATCAGAGTTTTCGGTAAAACGTCTATTGCTAGTGACAGAAGAAAAAGAGCGAACATGAAAATGTGCTTATGTTCCATAATCTAAGTTTTAGTTCAACCTCCAGCATGTGACAAGGTGAGGGGAAACGTATATGTCCGCCAAAAACTCGATTCACTGTAAGTAATCATTCATTCACGTAAAAAAAGATGTGAACTGTTTTATAATCTGCAAGTATCACATATCAATACAAAACTGAATCATTCTAGATTCCACCGAAGATGCCTTAAAGTAAAAGGCGAAACGCGTCTTCAATCAGTGAAGTACACTGGATAAAGAAAAAAAAGTTTGTTACTTACCAAAGGGAATAATCAATAGCTGTAGATATTTAGTAAATTACATCTTATGACATACCAGCAAATTAGTTTCGGTTTAACTTCTCATTCCACATGCTATTAAATGCTGTTTAAAAAAATTCATCTATCCCTTCTGAAAAACTGTAGTTTCTTTCATATCTCGGTAGATAAACCGATTTAGGATATTTATCATGTGACGAAATACATGACTTTTCACAAGTTATCGTTTGCAAAACAACACGTTTCGATTTCTTGAAACGTTTACGAAATTTGCGGTTGATACAACCACATGGTTTACGAAGAGCAGGACGAAGTACCGGTCGCGTTGCGAGCAACTCGCGCGCGGTCACGGCACATCGCGTCCGCCGACATATCATACAATATCTCGAGAACGGTGATAGCTATCGATCTGCTCTCAGCTTTAAAAACAATTTCGATATGTTGACTAAATTTCATACGCAATAATGTACTACCTAAAATGAACTGTACGCAAAGTCCACGCAATGCGTTTTTACCTCTGCACACTCATTAAAATTTCGTGTAAAGGTTTACGTAAATGCGATACAGCAAGTAACCACGACGAATAACGAAAATAAATTCGGTCCTTTATTGAGAGAAGATATCAGGCTGTAACATACCCAAGAATCAAATTTTTCTGCCGAATAGTTTCCTTGGAATCGGAAGATAAGTATTTCTTAGCTGCCGCCGCGTCCGCGCCAGCGGTTCGGCGAAAGTTCGTATGGCCAGGGGTTCCGTTCCTGACGTCACGCTCAGCGCGTTCTGAGATTGGCGGCGCGGACCTGGATCGCGGCACGCGGCAGCGGAATACGAATCGATTAATCAAGGCGTCTTCTCTACCAGCGGACATACAGAGAAACCTGCGCAACACAGAAGCCCTACCACCTCGGCTGTATGGATTACCCAAGATCCATAAGAACCACGTTCCACTGAGACCGATCGTTAGCGCTCCTGGCTCACCGACATATAAACTGGCAAAACACTTGGCCTCTCTGCTCCAGCCACACGTGGGGAAGACCGACACATACATTAAGGACTCAGGACATTTCATTGAGAAGCTGAAGGAACTGAAACTTGCACCAAACGACATACTGGTCAGCTTTGATGTTGTTTCGTTATTTACGAAAGTGCCACTCAGTGACGCTCTGGAGCACATCGGTAAAAAAAGACAAGAAACTGCCATTTCTAGATGTGCTGGTCACAAGGGACGGCGAAAACCTGGGACACAGCGTGTATCGAAAACCGACACACACGGACCGATACCTGCACAAACTGTCAAACCACCACCCGAGCCAGAAAAGAGGCATGATTAGTACGCTCGTAACGAGAGCAGGACGAATATGTGAGCCGCAACACCTCAAACGAGAAATACAACACCTGGAAACTGTTCTGAGGAGCAATGGGTACTCCACAAATTACATTAGAAGTGTAACAGAGCCAAACACTCGGCGAAGTAAGGAACCAGAAGAAGAAATGTCGGGTACGGCCTTTCTGCCATACATTCCCAGAGTGACGGACAGAATCGGCCGTATATTGCGCAAACATGGCGTAAAGACGATTTTCAAACCGACAAGGAAGATCAAAGAGTGTCTTAGATCGGCGAAGGAGAAAAGAGACCCACTTGCAATGTCGGGAATATACCGTATACCATGCACATGCGGAAAAGTTTATGTCGGAATGACTGGACGATCCATTAACACCAGGATCAAAGAGCATAAGCGACATTGCAGGTTGGGGCAGGTGGAGAAATCGGCCGTGGCAGAGCACGCACTGAATGAGACCGACCACGTAATAAATTCGCCGACACGGAAGTTCTGGCTGTAGAGAAGCACTATCACACGCGCTTGTTTAGAGAAGCTGTAGAAATACAAAAGCACGCGAACAGTTTCAACAAGAAAGAGGAAAGCCTTAAGGTAAACGGATCCTGGCTTCCCGTACTGCAGCGAACGACCGTCGCAGGTAGCAAGAGGAGAACCGCACCGGAAATGACCGCGGAGAAGCCCTCGGACGTTGGCGCGCCAGGTACATATAGTCTGCGGCCGCCTCCACACAGTGAGACGATCTATGGCCGATCTCCCACTACTGTATAACGATCTTGATTGTTCCAGGAATGTAGCAGCTGCAGCCACTGGGACACATCGCCATCGCTTGTCACGGTAATGATGCATGATACCCATACTAACAAATCCAACCTTGCATGAGCTATCGCAGCTAGTAAGCCACTACTGCTCTTACTACCCATCCCACTGTCGCAGAGGTTTTTTTCCCACGGCACGAGCCATGGCACTTTTTTCCCTCTGCTCTTCAAATCGCTACCCTCACTCGCGTTTCGTCCACTATCACCTGATGGACCGTGTTAATGCGTAGGCTTACCCAGACGCACGGACAACATCACAGCCCAGCATCCTGTGATCCACTTACTAGATAACTAACATGTTTACATAGGTGACAGTAGAACTTTTGGTTTGGTCACCACGTTGGTGCGGGCGTGGAGGGGCCCCATCTCTTTAAAAAAAGCTCGGCTCCAGTTCACCACCGGCAATGGAGGGTGAAGCTTTGACAATGCCAGCCACTCGTGCTGGCGAAACGTCAGAAAAATCATTAGATGAACGTCGGCCGAAGAACCCGAGACAGAAGCCAATAGGCAGTTTGTCAACAAGTGGCCACGAAAGCCTTAACAATTTTGTATTACGCCTCGACGGGGAGGAGATTTGCAGATTGTACCGACGCCTTGACCAACGACGGAAGAAGAAAGCGCGACTGATGTCCTCTCTCGCCTTTCTGTCACGATGCCGAGATGAATGTGCTACACCGAAGTTCTTGAGATGTAAGCGCCTATTCACCACCGCCCAAGTACATCGTATCTACGACAGAATGGAACGAGCTTTTCTTCGTGAGCGAATACATGCAACACGGAGAGACTTGGCTAGAACGGATCAGGAACTTCTGGACATTTTCTATCAACTAAGTAGCAGAATGCATCGAGACGACTGGGACAACTTCTCCTTCATATTCTTCGCAAAGTCTTCTGCTACCCTTATTCGAGGCATCTTTTTCCAACTTCCATACTGCTGTCTCCGCTTTGTTCGCTGTGTCAAAATGCTTCTAATATGCCTGACAGGTTTGTGTTCCTTCTTCTTCTTCTTCTATTTCCATCCTTTGCACAACTAGGATCGCTTTGTTCCTTTCCGGATGCTCCATGTTACTACCATTGTTACCAGTTCTAGTTTTGTGTTCACAAGGGAAACCCTCAGGATGGCGGTGGTTCTGCCTACTGGGCATTGTGGCTTCGATGGATTTGTTAAGGGCTACGGGAATGCGTCGGAGGTGAAGGTGGCTACAGCAAGACAGACGGCACGCATGTAAACTCTTTATCACTCTAACAAGCTACAGCAGTTAGAGGGGCATGCCCTCGTTCTGTGGCGCGGCCCGCCATCGACCCACGTCGTCCACGTTCCACTGGCGTGGTTAGGTGTCGATCTCGGGGCCCGTGGGGGCAAGAAGTTGCGTCACAAGGACTGCGGTAGCTGCTACCTCAGTAGTGCTAAGCTCTTGCGTGATCTACGTGTACATCCACATCGATACTCCACAGTCAACCTTACGGCACTAAGGGGAGGGTACCCCGTAACACTACAAGCAGTTTTCTTACTCGTTCCACTTGCAAATAGAACGAGGGAAAAACGACTGTCTATATGTCTCCGTATGAGCTCTAATTTCTCGTATCTTACCTTCGTGGTACTTTGGCACAATGTATGTTGGGGCAACAGAATCGTTCTACAGTCAGCTTCAAATGCCGATTCTCTAAATTTTCTCAATAGTGTCCCTCAGAAAGAACGTCGCTTTCCTTCCAGGGATTCCCATTTGAGTTCCCGAAGCGTATCCGTAACACATGCGTGTTGTTCGAACCTACCAGTAACAAATGTAGCAGCCCACCTCTGAATTGCTTCGATATCTTCCTTTAATCCGACCTGGTACGTATCCCAAACGCTCGATCAATACTCAAGAATAGGTCGTACTAGCGTTCTATATGCGGTCTCCTTTACAGATGAACCACACTTTCTGGAATTACCCCAATAAACGAAAGTCGACCATTCGCCTTCCCTACCACACTTCTCACATGCCCGTTCCATTTCATATCACTTTGCAACGTTATACTCAGATATTTACCATAATCGACTTGACTGTGTCAAGCAGGACGTTATTAATGCTGCATCCAAGACAAACATTACGGGTTTGTTCTTCCTACATATGCAAATTACGTTACATTTTTCTGGATGTAGAGCTAGCTGCCATTCATCACAATAACTAGAAACTTTATCTTAGTCATTTTGCAGCTTCCTACATCCACTCAACTTCGACACTTGACCTCACACCACAGCATCAACAGCAAACAACATCAAATTGTTACCCACGCTCGCGCTGGAATGTCACGCACTAGGGCCCGGGTTCGATTCCCGGCTGGGGCAGGAGATTTTCTCCCCTCAGGGACTGGATGTTGTGCTGTCCTCATCATCATTTCATCCTCATTGTCGACGTGCAAGTTGCCCAATTAGATTAGATTAGATTTACTTTCATTCCAACTGATCCGTAGTGAGGAGGTCCTCCAGGATGTGGAACATGTCAGAAAAACAACAATACATGACAAATATTTACAACTAAAACAAATAAGCTAATGTACCATTCCACAGGTCCCAAGTGGAATGATCGTCATTTTTTAATGAACACTATATGAAAGAGTCATTTTACAAATACTAATGCACTGAATTTAAAATTAAAAAGTTTTTTTATTTATTTTTAAGGTAATAAACATGTAATACAACTACTATAATACTTATTTACAATGAACACATTACTGCACTGAAAAGATGCAGAAGTTAGATTGTACTTACACACACACACACACACACACACACACACACACACACACACACACACACACATATTTACAATGAACACATTACTGCACTGAAATTGTGCAGAAGCTACATTTATACAAATCAGTTGGTTTTACTGAGAAATTCATCAATGGAGTAGAAGGAGTTGGCCACCAATAAATCCTTTAGGCTTCTCTTAAAGTGAATTTCATTGGTTGTTAAGCTTTTTATGGCTGCTGGCAAGTTATTGAAAATGTGTGTTCCTGAATAATGCACACCTTTTTGTACAAGACTAAGTGACTTTAAATCCTTGTGAAGATTATTCTTACACTCCTGGAAATGGAAAAAAGAACACATTGACACCGGTGTGTCAGACCCACCATACTTGCTCCGGACACTGCGAGAGGGCTGTACAAGCAATGATCACACGCACGGCACAGCGGACACACCAGGAACCGCGGTGTTGGCCGTCGAATGGCGCTAGCTGCGCAGCATTTGTGCACCGCCGCCGTCAGTGTCAGCTAGTTTGCCGTGGCATACGGAGCTCCATCGCAGTCTTTAACACTGGTAGCATGCCGCGACAGCGTGGACGTGAACCGTATGTGCAGTTGACGGACTTTGAGCGAGGGCGTATAGTGGGCATGCGGGAGGCCGGGTGGACGTACCGCCGAATTGCTCAACACGTGGGGCGTGAGGTCTCCACAGTACATCGATGTTGTCGCCAGTGGTCGGCGGAAGGTGCACGTGCCCGTCGACCTGGGACCGGACCGCAGCGACGCACGGATGCACGCCAAGACCGTAGGATCCTACGCAGTGCCGTAGGGGACCGCACCGCCACTTCCCAGCAAATTAGGGACACTGTTGCTCCTGGGGTATCGGCGAGGACCATTCGCAACCGTCTCCATGAAGCTGGGCTACGGTCCCGCACACCGTTAGGCCGTCTTCCGCTCACGCCCCAACATCGTGCAGCCCGCCTCCAGTGGTGTCGCGACAGGCGTGAATGGAGGGACGAATGGAGACGTGTCGTCTTCAGCGATGAGAGTCGCTTCTGCCTTGGTGCCAATGATGGTCGTATGCGTGTTTGGCGCCGTGCAGGTGAGCGCCACAATCAGGACTGCATACGACCGAGGCACACAGGGCCAACACCCGGCATCATGGTGTGGGGAGCGATCTCCTACACTGGCCGTACACCACTGGTGATCGTCGAGGGGACACTGAATAGTGCACGGTACATCCAAACCGTCATCGAACCCATCGTTCTACCATTCCTAGACCGGCAAGGGAACTTGCTGTTCCAACAGGACAATGCACGTCCGCATGTATCCCGTGCCACCCAACGTGCTATAGAAGGTGTAAGTCAACTACCCTGGCCAGCAAGATCTCCGGATCTGTCCCCCATTGAGCATGTTTGGGACTGGATGAAGCGTCGTCTCACGCGGTCTGCACGTCCAGCACGAACGCTGGTCCAACTGAGGCGCCAGGTGGAAATGGCATGGCAAGCCGTTCCACAGGACTACATCCAGCATCTCTACGATCGTCTCCGTGGGAGAATAGCAGCCTGCATTGCTGCGAAAGGTGGATATACACTGTACTAGTGCCGACATTGTGCATGCTCTGTTGCCTGTGTCTATGTGCCTGTGGTTCTGTCAGTGTGATCATGTGATGTATCTGACCCCAGGAATGTGTCAATAAAGTTTCCCCTTCCTGGGACAATGAATTCACGGTGTTCTTATTTCAATTTCCAGGAGTGTATTTCTAGTATTGATTCCATGAATTGAGCTGTTGGTTTGAAAAAGTGATATATTTTTAATGACGAATTTCATTAAGGAATAAATATATTGGGAAGCAGTAGTTAGTATCCCTAGTTCCCTAAACAGGCTTCTGCAGGATGTTCTTGAGTTCACACCACATATAACTCTTACTGCACGTTTTTGTGCCCGGAAAACTTTAGCTTGGCTTGATGAATTGCCCCAAAAAATAATCCCATATGACATTATGGAATGAAAGTAAGCATAGTATGCCAGCTTTTTCATTTTTATATACCCTATGTCTGACAAAATTCGCATTGCAAACAGAGATTTGTTAAGACGCTTCAGCAGTTCTGTGGTGTGCTCCTCCCTATTGAATTTATTATCTAGCCTTTATCCCAAGAATTTAACACTGTCTACTTCTTCTATCTTCTTGTCATCGTATGTTAGACATATACTCGTGGGACACGCCTTACAAGTTCTGAACTGCATGTAGTGTGTTTTTTTCAAAGTTTAGTGACAAGGAATTGGCTAGGAGCCAGTGATTAATGTCCGCAAATATTTTATTAGCTGATCTTTCTAAGACTACACTTGATTGGCTATTTATTGCAATGTTTGTATCAGCGGCAAACAAAACAAACTTGGCATCTGGTAAAGTTACTGATGAAAGGTCATTGATATACACAAGAAAAAGTAAGGACCCCAAAATGGAACCTTGTGGGATCCCACATGTAATTAGTTCCCAGTTGGATGATGCCTGATAGCTCGATACATGTCTCTTTCCTAATAACACCCTTTGTTTCCTGCCAGAGATATAAGATTTGAACCATTTTGCAGCATTTCCTGTTACACTATAATATTCTAATTTACTTAAAAGGATATTGTGATTTACACAGTCAAATGCCTTTGACAGATCACAAAATATACCGGTTGCCTGTAATTTTTTGTCTAATGAATTTATCACAATTTCACTGTAAGTGTAGATGGCCTTCTCAATATCAGAACCTTTTAGAAATCCAAACTGTGACTTTGACAGTATGTTATTTGAGATAAGATGGTTATAAAGCCGACTGTACCTTACTTTTTCTAAAATTTTTGAGAATGCTGGCAACAGTGAAATTGGACGGAAATTTGATGCTATTTCTTTATCTCCCTTCTTAAACAGTGGCTTAACTTCAGCATATTTCAGCCATTCAGGAAATATTCCACTGATAAACGACTGGTTACACAGATAGCTTAATATGTTACTTAGCTCAGAATCACATTCCTTAATTAACTTTGTTCATATTTCTTCATAGCCACTAGATGTTTTTGATTTTAAAGATTTTATGATAGACATTATTTCTGTTGGGGTAGTGAGGGTCAAATTCATATTATGGAAGTTACTTGAAATGTCTGGTCTGAGGTATTCCATAGCAGCATCTACCGAACCTGACAACCCCACCTTTTCAGTAACAGTTATAAAATGTTTGTCAAAAAGTTCTCCAACACTATACACATCTGTCACCAATGTATCATTTACTCTTAATGCTATTTGTCCCTCTTCATGTCTGGTTATACCGGTCTCCTCCTTCACTGTATCCCATATTGTCTTTATTTTGTTATCTGATATGACTATCTTTTCCTTGTAATATATTTGCTTTGACATCAGTATTACAGTCTTTAATATTTTGCAGTATCTCTTGTAATGTGCTATAGCATCAACATCGGAACTGTTTCGGATTGACACATACAGTTTTCTTTTTGGTTTACAAGATACCCCTATTCCTTGAGTAATCCATGGCTTCTTTGTAGACTTTGCTCTAACCTTGGTAAGTTTTGGAGGAAAACAGTGTTCGAATAAGGTAAGCACTTTATTAGCAAAAGTGTTATATTTTTCATTCATGCCATGAGCACTGTAAACATCAGTCCAGTGAATGTCTCTGAGGAGTGTCCTAAAATAATCAATTTTTGGCTTATTGATTACCCTCTTGAGCTCAGATTTAACAGATTTTATATCCTGTTCAGTATTAACATTTAACAGAAGGAACTGCATGTCATGGTCTGAGAGGCCATTGACTATTGGTTTTGTAATATAATTTTGTTCATTGGACTTTTCTATAAAGATATTATCAATGTCTGTTTGTGAGCAATTGGCTACCCTAGTGGGGAACTTTACAGTGGGAATTAAGTTGAATGATAGTGTTACTAACTCAAATAAGTTCTTATTGGGAGAGTCTTTAAGGAAATCTACATTGAAATCACCAGCAACCACTATGTCTTTGTTTTTGGTTGTTAAATGAGTCAGTACAGCTTCAAGGTGGTTTACAAACAGATTAAAGTTACCTGCAGGTGCTCGTTATACACTTAATATTATGAAAGATTTTTTGTGAAATTCTTCTTCTGTTGTACATGCTTCCATATGCTGTTCTAGGCAAAATTTATGAATGTCTATGTTCTTCAATTTATGATAGTTCCTGATGAATGTGGCAACTCCTCCTTTCTCCATTTCTGATCTACAAATGTGAGATGCTAACCTAAACCCTGTAAAACTTAAAAGTTCTATACCAGTGGTCACATGATGTTCAGAGAGCCAGATAATGTCATCTGGGTTTGAAGACTCTAATTCATCTATGCAGATAGTTAATTCATTAATTTTATTTCTCAGTCCTCGAATATTTTGATGCAATAAAGATAGCTGACATTTCACATTAACTGAGTTAAAATATCTGCTGACTGTTGAAAATTCTTAACCAATAGCTGTTTATGCTGATGTAATAAGCTGGAATTATGTTTTTTGATTTCCTTCTCAAACTGAAGGTTTGTCTCAGTTCTAACCTCTCTTAAAATTTGCTTTCTTTCTGTCCTCCCTACCCTAAAACAGGATCTTTTTCTGAACGCTATAACCACTGGTATTTTACCACTCATGACAGTGCCTCCCCCCTCTAACTCCCACGCCCGGGTTCCCGGGTTCGATTCCCGGCGGGGTCAGGGATTTTCTCTGCCTCGTGATGGCTGGGTGTTGTGTGATGTCCTTAGGTTAGTTAGGTTTAAGTAGTTCTAAGTTCTAGGGGACTGATGACCATAGATGTTAAGTCCCATAGTGCTCAGAGCCATTTGAACCATTTTGAACCCTGTAACTTTCCTGCTATTTCCCCAGCCAGTTTACCCTTCTCCTTCCTGTTGAGGTGAAGGCCATGCCTAGTATAATCCCACCTACTGAGAGAATGTGGCGTCGTACTCAATAAGACTTGCACTTGGCGGCTGAACTTCCCGCCTGGGAACTCCCGGCCACTGACGCCATACGATCATTTCATTTTTTTTTTTTTTTTTTTTGTTACCCACTCTGTCCACCAAATCATTGATGTGGTGTTGTCGTGGTCGTCACTCCAGAGCCTGGTTTGGTGCAGCTCTCCATGCTACCCTATCCTGTGCAAGCTTCTTCATCTCCAAGCAGCTTCTGCAACCTACATCCTTCTGAATCTGCTTAGTGTATTCATCTCTTGGTCTCCCTCTACGATTTTTACCTCCCACGCTGCCCTCCAATACTAAATTGGTGATCCCTTGATGGCTCAGAACATGTCCTACCAACCGATACCTTCTTCTAGTCTAGTTGTGCCACGAATTCCTCTTCCCCATAATTCGATTCAGTACCTCCTCATTAGTTACCTGATCTATCCATCTAATCTTCAGCATTCTTCTGTAGCACCACATTTCGAAAGCTTCTATTCTCTTCTTGTCTAAACTATTTATCGTCCGTCTTTCACTTCCATACATGGCTACAATCCATACAAATACTTTTACAAAAGTCTTCCTGACACTTAAATCTATACTCGATGTTAACAAATTTCTCTTCTTCGGAAAAGGTTTCCTTGCCACTGCTAGTCTACATTTTATATCCTCTCTACTTCGGCCATCAGTTATTTTGTTCCCCAAATAGAAAAACTCATCTACTACTTTAAGTGTCTCATTTCCTAATCTAATTTCCTCAGCTTCACCTGATTTAATTGGAGTACATTCCATTATACTCGTTTTGCTTTTGTTGATGTTCATCTTATATCCTCCTTTCAAGACACTGTCCATTCCGTTCAGCTGCTTTCCAGGTCCTTTGCTGTCTCTGACAGAATTAAAATGTCATTGGCAAACCTCAAAGTTTTTATTTCTTCTCCATGGATTTTAATTCCTGCTCCGAATTTTTCTTTTGTTTCCTTTACTGCTTGCTCAATATACAGATTGAATAACATCGGGGATAGGCTACAACCCTGTCTCACTTCTTTCCCAACCACTGTTTCCCTTTCACGCCCCTCGACTCTTATAACTGCCATCTGTTTCTGTACAAATTGTAAATAGTCTTTCGTTCCCTGTAATTGACCCCTGCCACCTTCAGAATTTGAAAGAGAGTATTCCAGTCAACTTTGTCAAAAGCTTTCTCTAAGTCTACAAATGCTAGACACTTAGGTTTGCCTTTCCTTAATCTATTTTCTAAGATAAGTCGTAGGGTCAGTATTGCCTCACGCGTTCCAACATTTCTACGGAATCCAAACTGATGTTCCCCGAGGTCGGCTTCTACCAGTTTTTCCATTCGTCTGTAAAGAATTCGCGTTAGTATTTTGTAGCCGTGACTTATTAAACTGATAGTTCGGCATTCACATCTGTCAACACCTGCTTTCTTTGGGATTGTAATTATTATATTCTTCTTGAAGTCTGAGGGTATTTCGCCTGTCTCATACATCTTGCTCACCAAATGGTAGAGTTTTGTCACGGCTAGCTCTCTCATGGCTATCAGTAGTTCAAACAGAATGTTGTCTACTCCTGGGGCCTTATTTCAACTTTTGATCACATAGTGTACTCCTTCCACCTTTCTGCTTCCCCTTCTTTGCTTAGAACTGGTTTTCCGTCTGCTTTCTTGATTTCATACAATTGGTTCTCTTTTCTCCAATGGTCTGTTTAATTTTCCAGTAGGCTGTACCTATCTTACCCCCAGTGATATATCCCTATATATCATTACATTTGTCCTGTAGCCACCCCTGCTTAGCCATTTTGCTCTTCCTGTCGATCTCATTTCTGAGACGTTTGTACTCCTTTTTGCCTACTTCATTTAATGCATTTTTATATTTTCTCCTTTCGTCAATTAAATTCAATATGTCTTCTGTTACCCAAGGACTTCTACGAGTTCTCGTTTTTTTACCTAATTGAGCCTCTGCTGCTTCACTATTTCATCTCTCAAAGCTACCCGTAGTCATCTATTGTATTTCTTTCTCCCATTCCTGTCAATCGTTCCCTTATGCTCTCTCTGAAACTCTCTACAACCTCTGGTTCTTTCAGTTTATCCAGGTTCCATCTTCTTAAATTCCCACCTTTTTGCAGTTTCTTCAGTCTCAGTCTACAGTTCATAACCAATAAATTGTGGTCAGAGTCCACATCTGCCCCTGGAAATATCTTACAATTTAAAGCCTGGTTCCAAAATCTCTGTCTTACCATTATATAATCTCTCTGAAACATTCCAGTGACTCCCGGCCTCTTCCACGTATACAACCTCCTTTCATGATTCTTAAAACAAGTGTTAGCTATGATTAAGTTATGCTCTGTGCAACATTTTACAAGGCGGCTTCCTTTTTCATTCCGCACCCTCATTCTATGTTCACCTAATACTATTCCTTGTCTTCCTTTTCCTACTGTCGAATTCCAGTCTCCCATGACTATTAATTTTTCGTCTCCCCTCACTATGTGAATGATTTCTTTTATCTCATAATATATTTCTTCAATCTCTTCGTCATATGCAGAGCTAGTTGGCATATAAACTTGTACTACTGTGGCAGGCGTGGGCTTCGTGTTTATCTTGGCTACAGTAATGCGTTCACTATGCTGTTCGCAGTAGATTACCCACGCTCCTATTTTTTTATTCATTATTAAACCTACTACTGTGTTAGCCCTATTTGATTTTGTATTTATAACCCTGTATTCACCTGCCCAAAAGTCTTGTTCCTCCTGCCACCGAACTTCACTAATTCCCGCTATATCTATCTTTAACCTATCCATTTCCCTTTTTAAATTTTCTAACCTACCTGTCCGATTAATGGTTATGACATTGCACGCTCCGATTCGTAGAACGCCAGTTTTGTTTCTCCTGATGACGACGTCCTTCTGAGTAGACCCTGCCCGGAGATCCGAATGGGGGACATTTTTGCCTCTGGAAAGCTGTATGGACTCGGGAAAAATTACGGCTGTAGTTTCCCCTTGCTTTCAGCCGTTTTCAGTACCATCACAATTCCGTTTTGGTTACTGTTACAAGGCCAGATCAGTCAATCATCCAGACCGTTGCCCCTGCAACTACTGAAAGGGCTGCTGCCCCTCTTCAGGAACCACACGCTTCTCTGGCTTCTCAACAGATACCCCTCCGTTGTGATTGCACCTACGGTACGGCTATCTGTATCGCTGAGGGACGCAAGCCTCCCCACCAACCGCAAGGTCCATGGTTCATGGGGGGGATCATTTATGTATATAGAGAATAATAGCGGTCCTATCACTTTTCCCTGTGGCACACCTGACGATACTCTTGTCTCTGACGAACACTTGCCTTCGAGGACAACATACTAGGTTCTATTACTTCGAGTCACTCACAGATCTGTGAACCAATTCCATATGCCTGTACTTTCCTTAACAGCCTGTAGTGGGGCACCCACTGGCGTGGTTAGGCGTCGATCTCGTGGCTCGTGGTAGAAGAAGCTGTGTCACGAGGAACTGCGGTAGCCGCTGCCCCGGTAGTGCTAAGCCCTTGCGTGGTCGGCATACCTGGGCACTGCTGTGTCAGATGTGAAGGCGTTATGTTGTTTTTGCGGTGCAGGCGTACCGGTCCTGTCCTGCCCAGCTGAGGCCAGTGACGGGCGGTGGTTGGCGCCCAGAGGCTGGGTGACTAGGAGGGCTTCGTTTTGATCCTTACCCTATTCTGCGGTGGCCTGCATTCAGCAGGAAGAATGCCGTCGGTCTCGTGGCGTCAGCCAACACACTGCGGAGGCCGATTCGAAGCCCTGCTCTGTCAACATGCCCAGCCTATCCGGTTGGCCAGCTTTTAAACAAGACAAGACAGGTTTTTTTGCAGTTGAGGTCACGTACGCGACCCGCCAAGCGCTGTCGAAATGTCTCGAAATAACTGTTATTGCTCCGGCACGCAGGTCGTTACGAGAAACTAGCCGCACAATGACCTAACGTTGGCACTTCAAGTCGCTGTGTTGTCAGTTGCGTGCCTTCGGAACGGTAATTGGAACACCGTGTTCAAATGTGTGTGAAACAGCATATCCAGACACTCCGGGATGATGATGGCATTGAAACAGAGGATGACACGCGTAAAGCTGAAATACTAAACACCTTTTTCCAAAGCTGTTTCACAGAGGAAGACCGCACTGCAGTTCCTTCTCTAAATCCTCGCACAAACGAAAAAATGGCTGACATCGAAATAAGTGTCCAAGGAATAGAAAAGCAACTGGAATCACTCAACAGAGGAAAGTCCACTGGACCTGACGGGATACCAATTAGATTCTACACAGAGTTCGCGAAAGAACTTGCCCCCCTTCTAACAGCCGTGTACCGCAAGTCTCTAGAGGAACGCAAGGTTTCAAATGATTGGAAAAGAGCACAGGTAGTCCCAGTCTTCAAGAAGGGTCGTCGAGCAGATGCGCAAAACTATAGACCTATATCTCTGACATCGATCTGTTGTAGAATTTTAGAAGATGTTTTTTGCTCGAGTATCATGTCGTTTTTGGAAACCCAGAATCTACTCTGTAGGAATCAACATGGATTCCGTAAACAGCGATCGTGTGAGACCCAACTCGCTTTATTTGTTCATGAGACCCAGAAAATATTAGATACAGGCTCCCAGGTAGATGCTATTTTCCTTGACTTCCGGAAGGCGTTCGATACAGTTCCGCACTGTCGCCTGATAAACAAAGTAAGAGCCTACGGAATATCAGACCAGCTGTGTGGCTGGTATGAAGAATTTTTAGCAAACAGAACACAGCATGTTGTTATCAGTGGAGAGACGTCTACAGACGTTAAAGTAACCTCTGGCGTGCAGCAGGGGAGTGTTATGGGACCATTAGTTTTCACAATATATATAAATGATCTAGTAGATAGTGTCGGAAGTTCCATGCGGCTTTTCGCGGATGATGCTGTAGTATACAGAGAAATTGCAGCATTAGAAAATTGTAGCGAAATGCAGGAAGATCTGCAGAGGATAGGCACTTGGTGCAGGGAGTGGCAACTGGCCCTTAACATAGACAAATGTAATGTATTGCGAATACATAGAAATAAGGATCCTTTACTGTATGATTACATGATAGCGGAACAAACACTGGTAGCAGTTACTTCTGTAAAATATCTGGGAGTATGCGTGCGGAACGATTTGAAGTGGAATGATCATATAAAATTAATTGTTGGTAAGGCGGGTACCAGGTTGAGATTCATTGGGAGAGTGCTTAGAAAATGTAGTCCATCAACAAAGGAGGTGGCTTACAAAACACTCGTTCGACCTATACTTGAGTATTGCTCATCAGTGTGGGATCCGTACCAGATCGGGTTGACAGAAGACATAGAGAAGATCCAAAGAAGAGCGGCGCGTTTCGTCACAGGGTTATTTGGTAACCGTGATAGCGTTACGGAGATGTTTAGCAAACTCAAGTGGCAGACTCTGGAAGAGAGGCGCTCTGCATCGCGGTGTAGCTTGCTCGGCAGGTTTCGGGAGGGTGCGTTTCTGGATGAGGTATCGAATATATTGCTTCCCCCTACTTATACCTCCCGAGGAGATCACGAATGTAAAATTAGAGAGATTCGAGCGCGCACGGAGGCTTTCAGACAGTCGTTCTTCCCGCGAACCATACGCGACTGGAACAGAAAAGGGAGGTAATGACAGTGGCACGTAAAGTGCCCTCCGCCACACATCGATGGGTGGCTTGCGGAGTGTAAATGTAGATGCAGATGTAGAAATCTTATGGCACTTAACTGCTAAGGTCGTCAGTCCCTAAGCGTACACACTACTTAACCTAAATTATTCTAAGGACAAACACACACACCCATGCCCGACGGAGGACTCGAACCTCCTCCGGGACCAGCCGCACAGTCCATGATTGCAGCGCCTCAGACCGCTCGGCTAATCCCGCGCGGCAGAACACCGTGTCCAGAATATCATTGATGTAGTGGCTTTGACTCAACAATATATTGAAAGTGAGTCTTTAGCAAGAACCTCACAATCAGTTTCCCAAAGAGAAACTGTTGAAAGAGAAATCATCGATGGCGATCTGGAAGTGTGTGAAAGTTCGAGCCTCGAAACGAAAGAGGAGATAATCGGTACATTGTACTATTTTGTTGAACTTCGGGAAAAAGTGAACATAACAAACAAAACTCGAGCAATGCTAACATCCAACTGGTCCAAAATTACGGTTCAAGAAGCGGCCGAAGAAATCATCATCTTGTAAATGACAGACGATTTGTTGAAGCTATGGAACTATTGACTGCAACGGAAACATGCAATACGGATACTACAAATGCAGCGCCAAACGTCGAACGTATGAAATAGAAGCAGAGTGTTCCAACAACGACTGTCAGAAATAAGTGAAGATGATCCTAAAAGACATTCCGTACTGTACAAGTTGAAGGTAGCTATGGAACAATATATTTACACATTTAAAAACATTGAAATCATCAAATATTTTCAAAAACTTCAGAAGTTTGATTTATTTTTATCTTTATATATCGTCCATGCCCCGTATGAGATATAGTGGAAGTTTTATTCTGGATCGCAGTCAGAGACAGTAAGACTCCTCAAACTCCATTCGATGTGGTCATTCACTGACAAAGAAAAGTACGTGCAAGCTCACAAGTGGAAAACAACTATCGCGATGGAGGAGCCAAGTGATAACAGTAAATCGATTCGAGATAAATGTCAAATGATCGATTCGAGGATGTGCAATCGTGTTAAAGAGACCGGAACAAATGACAGCAAGTTACTACACGCACTGTAGCAGCCTCGTTGCAGTCGGAAGCTTTTGAATCCAAAGCCTCAAAAAACTGGTGCGATTATTTCAAGGAGAAACGCAAGTTGTGAGAGGCATGTCGCCATATAAATCAGCAACAAAGACAAGCGTACGTTTGAGGAATTATTGCAAACAGCAAGAGTGTGTCAGATTCAAACCTCCACAATAATTTTGGAATTCAACCCTAATTTTGTTATAATATGGATCAAACGGCTCTAGTAAGAGGACATTGCAGTTTCGAGGTGAGAAAGTTACAGAAACAGCTGTCGGCCAATTCAATCACCAGATGCACTTTTACTCTGTCCAGTACTTTACGAAGTACAGTTAGAAACATTTTTTGTTTGTCTTTACAACGGCAGTAGCAAATTTGATTCTCGAGTCCAACTAGACGTGGACCAATTAATGGAACGACATAAAAATATAATCGCAATAGCCACAAAATCTGGAAAGCACACGAAAGAAACGCTGTCATCAAGACGGCCGCTGTGACCGAGCGGTTCTAGGCACTTCAGTCTGGAACCACGCGAACGCTACGGTCACAGGTTCGAATACTGCCTCAGGCATGGATGTGTGTGATGTCCTTACGTTAGTT
Source organism: Schistocerca nitens (assembly GCF_023898315.1). Lineage (NCBI taxonomy): Eukaryota > Metazoa > Arthropoda > Insecta > Orthoptera > Acrididae > Schistocerca > Schistocerca nitens. The sequence goes on along the minus strand of NC_064616.1, from coordinate 697,988,831 downwards.
AGGTTTAATTAGTTCTAAGTTCTAGGGGACTGATGACCTCAGATGTTAAGTCCCATAGTGCTCAGAGCCATTTTGAACCTGTCATCAATTTTTGGACAAAGTTTTGCGTCGTTAGATAAAAGTGAAACCGCTTCTGTACCTTACTGACTCATGGAATGGGCAAACCGATCCCCCCCTTCTAAGTGTTTGTCGATAAAACCGAAATACTGACGTTTTCACTCAAGCCGGGCGCTGTGGTCGAGCGGTTCTAGGTAATACAGTCCGGAACCACGCGGCTGCTACTGTCGCAGGTTCGAATCCTGCCTCGGGCTTCGATGTGTGTGACATGTCCTTAGGTTAGTTAGGTTTAAGTAGTTCTAAGTATAGAGGACTTATGACCTCAAATGTTAAGTCCTATAGTGCTTAGAGCCATTTGAACCATTTTTCACTCAAAGTAACTATGCCTAAGTGTACGCAGCTCTGAGAATCCTGCGATGAATACTTTTGCCGAAAGGTTACAAATTACATTTACCGATTACAGAAGTGCCCTATTCTTAAGGAACAAACAAAGGAAAATTACGAGTGGAAGCGATGCAATTAAAATACACACCATTATCCACCATCAATTGCGGGCTCCAGAAATTGAGAAAATGCTTCAATATGCGTGGTCTGCTACGAAATTATCGCCGGATCGCGAGGTATTTAGCACCGCTAACGAGTTTGTTTTTCCTAATAATATTCGCGTTAAAAAATGTGTCGGTGGAATATGCGCATTCGCACGTTGCTCGTGGTACTCCGAATTTTTATGATAGATATAACGCTGGAGAATTCGCTGGTACTCTTGAAGTATAACAGTAAAAAGCAAAGTAAAACTGAAATACTAGAATTTATATGTTTTTTTTCTTTTTCAGCTGCTGTTTATGATTTAAGATAACGTAAGATTTGTGACGATGAAATCTGTTTTAATAAGATTTGAGATTTTTATTACTTTTGTCATTAATTTCATTGTATTTCGGTGTTAATGAAACATTCTTCCATGATAGAAGAAAGATAAAGGAAGCACAAACATTCGAAACTGTGCCCTTAGCTACTGCGCTACTTACTCATTTACTTCTTTCAGTCTCCACTGCCCAGCTATTTATTAAATTACGTTGTTAGTTAATATACAACAGTTACAAAAAAATTTGTTATGTTGAGAAAGGATTATCGGTACAGATCACTTGGCTGTACTAAGCACGAGCGGACTGGCGAAGTGGCGTCAAGACTTTGACCCTCCTTTTCTCGGAAGGTATTGGGTGTTGGTGTTTAAGCCAAAATAGGTGTCCCTCTATTTTTACCATTCTCACTCTTCTTTCGCCCTGCGAAGTCTAGTCTGTATCAGAGAGCGACTTATGGAGGGTTCCCCCCTTGTCAGTGTCTGTTGCCATGGTAACTCGCTCTTTGCTATTTGTATTGCCATTCTTTTCGTTTACTGTTGGTTCTGTTGTGCCGCAGTTAATTTTATTGTACATGCTTACATTTTTTGAAGTTCTACCCAGCGAGTTTAGAGCAGAGAAGGCTAAATCTGGGTCGGTGTGACAATCGGAATATCAACAAGACGTACGACCGATGAGAAGGGGTACAAGGCGAGCGTTGTCACACAACCTCTGAGCGGGAAAGCAGAAACGCAAATGCCGCAGTGCTACATAACAAGGTAGTGAGCTGTAACACTTTGTAACTTCAGCGCAAGAGTGCCACTGCAAAGTCAAACGTTGCAGAAAGACCCGAGCTCGACGACCCAGAATAATTACTGAATTATTACAGCGAGATAAGGAGTGCTGACGAGAGCGATAAACGAAGGCAAATGCGATCATACACCCAGAGCCAAAGCGTCATAGGAACAGGCTCGGCCCTTTAAATAAAGAAGCTTTTGGAGCTCAAAGACACATTTGGTCGTGCTGTCATTCTATCCATGTCGCTAGAATAAGAGAGAATGACGGTCTATCGACTTTCAGTGAAACTATGACAAGCTGATAGATGATGGCGTGCCTCCTACCTGCTTGATGACTTGACAACGCGATGCAGCCAACCTGATGTTTACGATAGCCGTGCTCTGCCATTGTTGTCTACTGGGACGTCACGGATGGGGAGAAGACTGGTGTGCGGCCAGCCTTCCTCCACTGAGTGCCATCGTGGATGATCTGCAAGCTGTCATCTCCACATCGATCAGGCATGCTACGTTCGTGCGGATCCCTGACCGACTCGTGAACATCTGATGCATGGTGGACGACCTGGCGTTAGTTAGGCTTCATGACAAACTACGTCCTGGATCACAGTTCGCTGTCCTCACCTGAGCGCGAGGTGGGCTGTCTACGAGAGCGCTGAGGTGGGAGTGACACCGTACCACAGTATGTCTGGGCGGATGACGCTTTCTAGTCCCCACACTGCTGCCAACACAAAACGTGACAATGGCTCACTGATCTGCAGCGGCAGTGTCATGACTCACTGATGAGGCGTGAGCACTCCCTCGGGACAGACGCTTATACCCGGACACTGACAGATGCTGCAAGACAATAACTTTCTAAACTCACCCAGAGAAATAAATGTAGTTGGAGATATCACCGTGTCACTGGTCCTCCAGACGTAAACTGGACAACTCATCCCCACTTTGTGCCTGGTCTCCTACTCACAACACGATCCAACTCCCCAGATCGCAGCAATTCGTTTGCTAGTCTTTGTGGTAGGTGTATCACTGCCTCGGGACGTCCAAAATTCTTCGCTATTATGTTGTCCTCATTCACTTCTCATACTAACATAATTGTTAATTACACCTCCTATTGTCGTATCACTGCCGTGTTCGTTTTTGATGTTTTATGCTATAATTCAAGACATTTTCCTTGTCCCCCTCTGTGTCTTGAATTATATGAACTGTTTCTAAGGCACTTTCTTTATCTTCGATGTTCGTTCGTTATTTTTTCCGCTAGTTCGATCATGACATTTTCTGCTCAGTGTCTACTGATTAGACAGAGGAATCCTCTACCCTGGTAGGATTTGTTTTGTCAATGACGTTATGGTGTAAGTATACTCACGTTGAGAAAAAAACGGAACACCTAGAGATAGGACGTTCGTATTCACAGGACATGTGCATTAATATGTGCTGCAGAAATGATTAGCTTTTCAGTCACCTCAGTTCAGCATCTGTCCTGTTGCTTAGTAGGGACAGGGTCTGCCATGGACCCTGATAACTTGTTCCACGAGTAACAGCATCGTCGCGAATGGCATCCAGTGGTGTAGCCATCCATGCTGCATTCACCTGGTTCCAAAGTTCATGTGTGGTGGTTGACATTGGGACACAGCACTGCACCCTTCATTACACATATCCCACACATTTTCGATTGGTGACAAGTCTGGTGACCTGACGGTCTAGGGCGAAAGGCTTACATCCTGTGACGTCAAGAAAACACTTTTTTTTAGTTACACGTCTAGTTCCGTAGGACCAAATTGAGGAGCAAATTTCGAAGGTCATGGAACGTGACAGTACATAAATTACTACATAGAAGTAATAACAGGTAAAACAAAATATTTATGAACCCAAAAAGTGAAGCAATAAGTTTAAGTAAGCGCAATCAACAATATAACATATGAATCAGCTTAATTTTTCATAGAACCCCTCAACAGAATAGAAAGAGTGACCTATGAGGAAACTGTTCAGTTTAGATTCGAAAGCGCCTAGATTACTGCTAGGATTTGTGAATTCTTCTGGTAGCTTACTGAAACTGGATGCGGCAGTATACTGTACACTTTCCTGTACAAGAGTTAAGGACGTGCGATCCAAATGCAGATTGGATTTCTGCCTAGTATTAACTGAGTGAAAGCTGCCAACTCTTGGGAATAAGCTGATACTGTTAACAAGAAACGACAGTAAAGAATATCTGTATTGAGAGGCCAATGTCAGAATACTCAGGATAGTGAACAGAGGTCGACAAGTGGTTCGCGCACTTACACCACTGTTTCTCAGCCAAAAATATCTTTGAAAATGGGAAGAGTTACCCCAAAATATAATGCCATACGACATAAGCGAATGAAAATAAGCAAAGTAGACTAATTTTCGTGTCCAACGATCACTTACTTCAGATACCTTTCGAATAATAAAAATGGCAGCATTAAGTGTTTGAACAAGATCCTGAACGTGGGCGTTCCACGACAGTTTATTATCTATCATAACATTTAGAAATTTGAACTGTTCAGTTTCACTACCACATGCCCGTTCTGTGAAATTAAAACGTCGGATTTTGTTGAACTGTTTGGTAGAAACTGTAACAACTGACTCTTACTGTGATTTAACATTAGTTTATTTTCTACAGGCCATGAACTTATGTCATGAAACGGAGCCAGTGTTGCGCACAACATCCTTACCTACCAAGCTAGTGTCATCAGCAAACAGAATTATTTTAGAATTACATGTAATATGTATAGGGAACAGGAGTGGCCCCAGCACTGATCCCTGGGGCATCAAATGGTTCAAATGGCTCTGAGCACTATGGGACTCAACTGCTGTTGTCATTAGTCCCCTAGAACTTAGAACTACTTAAACCTAACTAACCTAAGGACATCACAAACATCCATGCCCGAGGCAGGATTCGAACCTGCGACCGTAGCAGTCGCACGGTTCCGGACTCCGCGCCTAGAACCGCGAGACCACCGCGGCCGGCCTGGGGCATTCCCCATTTGACTTTACCCAACTCAGGCCATACATAACAGCCATTCTCAACACTGTGAATAATAACCTTTTGCTGTCTGTTGTTAAAGTAAGAGGTGAGCCGATTGTGAGCTACTCCCCAGATTCCATAATGGTCCAACTTCTGGGACAATATTTTGTGATCAACATAATCAAACGCCTTAGTTAAGTTAAAAAATACGCCTACCGTTCGAAACCTTTTGTTTAATCCATCCAGTAACTCACAGAGAAAAGAGAATATAGCATTTTCAGTTGTTAAAACACTTCTAAAGTCGAACTGTACATTTGATAGCGAATCATGTGATATAAGATGATCAATTATCTTTACATACACAGCCTTTTCAATAAATTTAGCAAACACTGGTGGCATAGAAATAGGTTTAAAATTGTCTATATTATCCTTTCCTCCTTTTTTATAAAGCGGCTTTACTACTGGGTGCCTTAATCGTTCAGGAAAAATTACAAAGATGGATAAGTACAGGGCTAACAAGTGCAGCACAGTACTTTAATGACCTGCTAGGCACTCCATCATATCCATGGGAGTCCTTAGTCTTCAGTGATTTAATTATTGACTCAATGTCCCTCTTGTCTGTATCACAGAGGAGTATTTCAGACATCAATCTCGGATAGGCATTTGCCAAGAAAGTTATATGATTCCCTGTAGAAACTAAGTTTTTATTTAATTCACCAGGAATGTTCACTGTACATGTAGCTGATACTGTACATGTAGCTGACTTATCAATGACAGAAATATATTTACTACGAACTGACTTTATAAAGTCGACCTTGTGCTGCTGACCAGACACTTCCTTGACAACTGACCATATGGTTTTAATTTTATCCTGTGAACTAGCAATTCTATTCGCATACCACATACTCTTTACCCTCCTAATAACGTTTTTAAGCACCTTACAATACTGTTTGTAATGGGCTACTGTAGCCTGACTGTGACTACTTCTAACATTTCGATATAATTTCCACTTTGTTCTACATGATATCCTATTCCCACTAGTCAGCCACCCAGGCTGCCTTTTACTGCTAGTACCCTGTTTAGAACATTCCAATGGAAAGCAGCTCTCAAAGAGCATGAGATATGTGTTGATAAAAGCATTATATTTGTCATCTGTGTTATCTGCACTATAAACATCCTGCAACTCTTGTTCCTTAACGAGGTTTAAAAAACTCTCTATTGCCTTTGGATTTCCTACATAGTTTGTAATTATATGTGACATTTGTTTGAGTACAAAAGCCTTTTAGTGTTAAAATTTCTGTACCACGGTCTGAAATGCCATTCACCCTTTTACTAACAGAATCCCCATCTAGTAATGAAGAATGAATAAAAATATTGTCTATGGCTGTGCTACTGATCCCCTGCACCGTGGTTGGAAAAAACACAGCCTGTATCAGATCATATCAATTTAGGAGATCTACCAATATCCTTTTTCTTTCACAATCATATACAAAATTAATATGGAAGTCACCACTTATAACTAATTTCTGGTACTTCTTATAAAGTGAACCAAGAACCATCTCTAGCTTTAGCAGAAATGCTCTGAAGTCTGAATTAGGGGACCTATAAACAACAATAATTAGAAGTTTAGTTTCACCAAATTCAACTGCCCCTGCATAACATTCAAATATCTGTCCAGTGCGGTGCCGTGATACATTTATGGACTCACCCAAACGGAATACTGTTTTTTTACGTACATGGCCACTCCCGCACTCTGCAAGGAACTCCTTCAAAGACAGCCAGCTAATCTGTATCGTGGTAAAGGAAGCCTCTGAACTGTCAAATTATTTAAGTGGTGCTCCTATATACCAATAATGCCAGAGTCAACATCTATAAGCAGTTCACTAACTTTATCTCCAATACCTCTTATATTTTGATGAAATATACTAATTTCTTCTCTGCTTGGATACCTGACATCCTCTGAAGGTGATTCCTTTGTTACAGGGACTTCCTTCAAGCATGTTTACCTGTCACTTCAGTCTAAAAAAGGTGCAGCTCTAACATCCATGAGTGATCCCACCACCACCCACTGCACTGTCACCTATAAGCTTTGCCAGCCTCCCCTTCCCGTACCTATTGAGGTGCAGGCCATGCCTAGTAAAACCCGATCTACTTATAGGCTCTGCTGGCACCATTGCAATGTTACCAATGCCCTCTGCCATCAGTATCTTCTCCAGCCCCATGTTAACACGTATAAAGCAGCATTAAGGTGAGGCCGATCATGACGCTGAAACAGTTGCACGAAGTTCACATTAGTTCCACCAGTTTCAGTAGCTATCTTTACCAGGTCACAATCTGAATCATATTCCCCATCCCTATCAAGACTATTCTCTGCTCCACCCACAATCACTACCTGATCCTCTTTCGTAAAATTCACACATAACTCCTCTATGCTGTCAGTCACCTGAGCCAACCCTGCACTAGACGTCACAATGCTGGTGACCTGGTACTCACTCCCCAACACTTCCTGCAACTGCTGGCCTACACCTCTATCGTGTGAACTACCTAGCACCAGAACCTTCATCTTCCTGTTAGACTTAGCAACTAACCTAGGCCTCGTAACTGCTGAGGACTGCTGCTTGTTTCCCACACCTACAGCTACAAGAGGTTCCTCTCCACTCAACTCTGACACTTGGTCAAATCTATTGCATATACGCAGAGTGCAACTGTCTGAATACCTCCTCCTCCTAGCTGCCTTCTTGCCAACTACCAGTTCCCATTTCCCAGCATTATTCACGCTCCTCAGACTATCTAGTTCCTCCTTTGCGTATTGTGATTGCACCTGAAGGACACAGATCTTAAGCTCCTCTATCAACTTATTTCTGTTACAGATTCTGCATTCGCGGGAGAGGATCTCACAAGAATTCCCACTGGCTTCCCCACTGCATTCGCCCCAATGAAAATATTTTGAAGATATCCCAAAAGCGTAACCCGCTACTCACAAACCTACGACAAAGCCCACACTTCTCATTCATGATAAAATTTTACAGTTAGTGAAAAAAACTAAATGTCTACGTCACCTAAGTTCAATTACACCACTAGAACTATTTATAGAACTAACAATAGTGGGCTCTAAATTCTCTCTCTACTAAGAAAGCAAGAACTTTTATTAATACTACTACACCGCAACTAATACCAATGTCACCAAAACTTCACACAATTTCTTAGCTAAAACTAAAAATTCAAGCGGCCACTGGAACACTCAACGAAGTGAAAACAGTGAATGAAAATTTTACTGAAATATTTCCCTAGAAACAATAAGAAACTTTAGTTGAAAACTACCGCACGAAGTATACTAAACAACTTCAACGCAAAGACAACTCTAAAAAAACACAGTGAGCGAACGTTTTCAAAAGTTTATTAAACCGTTATTTCGCCAAGAACAGCACGAGACACCGTTGAAAGCTACTAAATTCAGTAACTGTATAACATTGCACAAACAAATTTGTCAGAACGTAACTTTTAACTGCTACAGCTGCAACCGCGCCCTGCGAAATGTAAACACACTGGAAATTTGTGGTGAGCTCCTATGGGAACAAACTGCTGAGGTCATCGGTCCATAGGCTTACACACTACCTAATCTTAAAGTAACTTATGCTAAGGACAACACACACACATACCCATGCTTGAGGGAGGACTCGAACCTCCGACGGGGGGAGCTGCGCGAACCTTGGCAAGGTGCCCATAGACCACTCGGCTTCCCCTCGCGGCTAAACACACTGCTGAGGCGTGGGACTTGGATGAACGACGTAAGCACACTCGCGAATAATAGACCATTCGAGTCAATAACATAGAAAGAAAGACTGGTATAAATATAAATCCACTAATAAGGTACTTTTACAGCAAATATTAACAAAAATAAACTTTAAAATCAGTAACTGAAGGCTAAAACTTTATAAAATATTGACAAGCAATTTCAACTGCAGCCCAGCACACGTGGCGTCACACCAAAGTTCGTGCAGCAACATGTGGTCGTGCGTTGTCTTGCTGAAAAATGGTCTGGAGTATTGAGCAGAAAGGGTATGGCTACGGGTCACAGGATGTCATTCAAGTAGGTCACACTGGTCACAGTGCCATGGAAACGCACCAACTGTAATTTGTGGTTGTACCCAATAGCACACTACACCATAAGGCGTTGAGTTGACGTTGTCCGTCTTGAAAGAATGCGGTCACTGTGATGCCGCATCCCCTATCTGCGGTGAACCAAACTGTGGTTGGTCATCAGTCCGCAGCTCGTGGTCGTGCGGTAGCGTTCTCGCTTCCCACGCCCGGGTTCCCGGGTTCGATTCCCGGCGGGGTCAGGAATTCTCTCTGCCTCGTGATGACTGGGTGTTGTGTGATGTCCTTAGGTTAGTTAGGTTTAAGTAGTTCTAAGTTCTAGGGGACTGATGACCATAGCTGCTAAGTCCCATAGTGCTCAGAGCCATTTGAACCATTTTTTTGTTGTCATCATTTTCAAACAAACAGAACCTGGATGCGCCCGAAAACACAATATTATGCCACTTCTGTCCCAAGTGACGCCGTTCCATACAACATTGCCGTCTAGCATGTTTCTGCACATTCGTCAAACCTAGGTAAAGAAGTGGACGACGCGCACATATCCCATGCTATGATAAACGGCGACGGACTGTCACTCGTGACAGTGTACGATGTGTTACGTTGTTCCTCTGTTGCACCAGCCGAGGAAGACGCAGATCTGCCCTGCAATGCCATTCGGATAAGGTGTCGATCTTTTCGGGGGGTGGTCTGGGTGGTGCGACCTGATCCATCTCGTCGTGTTCTACTGTCTTCCGTGAACCATTCTGCGCTCACCCGCTGGACTGCCAAAACGCTTCGTCCCAGCAGTAATTTCCTGGATGGACGCATCACATCATCTCATGCCAATAACGCGCCGTCTTTCAAACTCACTGATTTGATGGTATGGTTCGCCGCATACGTCTGCGAGGCATCCAGCATTTCTGCTCAAGTCACACTGATCCATTACCTTCGGTTTATAGCAACAACGAGAGCCGCAGGCACATTTTTAACGGTGGGTGATGTTGTTCCGCGACATCGATGTTGACCTTGTTCAAATACTAATCATTTCAGCAGAACATACTAATGTAAATGTCCTTTGAATATGAATTTCCTATCTCTAGTCGTTCAACGTGTTCTGTTTTTTTTTCTGAACATGAGAGTACATTATGACACTATTGCTGTTTGTCTACTGGGACAGCCCGTTTCAACAAGATCGACTGCGCCACACTATGTATAAGTGCTTGACTGGCCATTGTGTATCATTAAAGATTTACATCTGGATACAGTTAGGTATGACGGTATGTGCCTAGTGATTTCCATTTTCACAACATACATTCCATTGTAAATGTTGCTGTTTCTGTTTTTGGTGATATCCACACAAGATCTTGCACATCTGATTTCACTGATTGTGTCGTGTCTTAATGATTCTTCACTAACTTCGAAAGGTATGTTAAACATTCAGTTGATTCTATTTCCTATGCCTGGGATTGTTACGATTACTTCTCTAATAGAACCATCACTGTGTTTGTACTTTGTATTACATTTTCAACTTCCGATTACCAGAGGCTGAAAATAGCGCTTCAGTTGTAAAGTTCTTTTATTATCACACGAGCGGTTTCGGGTTCTTATAAGACCACCTTCAGATGTCGTGACTTGGTGCTGTGGCCCCTAAGCGCTGCGGTGGACGTGTACTAGGCGCTGTGTGCTAACTTTCGGTTAATTTATCACAGTTCTGTGAGTTGCTCGTTTTCTCTTCAATTCTGAAGTGAATCCCACTGAAGTCCATGTACTTCATCTTCTTTTAACTTAAACTTTTAAAAAGCCATTCATAAATATCAATTGGAAATGGCCTTATAAAGGACACATCAAAAGCAATTTTGCCACTTTTTTATTAGGTCACTTTTTTGTCTGTAAAATTTTTCAATTGATTTTAAACTAACGTCCCATTGAACTAGAAACTTGAAATTTTAAACATTGCTCCGAACTGGATGACAATAGAATATTAAGTTCCTTTCTTGTCGGTCTGTTCCGTGAAGGTGCGCGGGGTGGCCGTGGGTGGTGCGGGGGGGGGGGGGGGGGGTGATGGAGAGTAGTTATACCTGACATGTCGGCTGCCCTACAGGACCCACGTATTGTGTAGGTAGTTTCAGAATGCATACCTGGCCATATTCGGGTGGACGGGCACAACTGAGCAGAGAAAGGGGGAAAGAGGAGATGGATATCGCTCTCGTGTTTTGTCTGCTCCGTAAAAATTTCACATCTGATTTTAAACTAACGTCTTAGTGAGCTGGAGACTTTAATTTTAAACATGGTTCAGAACTGTATGACGATGTAAGATTAACTGGCTTTTTTGTCTGGTGTGGCGTACGGCACTTTATGCACCACTACCATTCTCCTTTTCCTCTTCCAGTCGCGAATGCTTCGCAGGAAGAACGATTGCTGGTAAGCCTCTGTGTGAATTCTAATCTCTAGTTTTTACCTTCACAGTCTTTTTGTGAGACATAAGTAGGAGGAAGCAATATATTGGTTGATTCAGGTGAAGATAAACTGAAATAAATTTGAAATTTACCACAGGTCTCTGTTACTATCTCATCAAAGTATTTGAACTCGATTGATAAGTTTCACAGACACAAGACTAAAGAAACAAAAAATTATTATTTAAATAAGATTGAATTTTTAATATACAGTCAATTGGGGTAACTCTGTACCATTTTTTGAAAATTCTGGACATAAAATAAGTTACACATCACAAGAGACATTGTAACGCTTTACGTATACAGTTACTGAGGGTTTTGGAAAGTGAAAATGTGTGCTAACTGTACCCTATAAGTCGAGTGGTTCTAGGCGCTTCAGTCTGGAATCGCTCGACCGCTACGGTCGCAGGTTCGAATCCTGCCTCGGGCATTGATGTGTGTGATGTCCTTAGGTTAGTTAGGTTTTAGTAGTCCTAAGTTATAGGGGACTGATGACCTCAGATGTTAAGTCCCATAGTGCTCAGAGCCATTTGAACCATTATACCCTATAAGAGGAAAATTTCTGTTTTAAAGGTGGTACAAAGCTACACTGTCATTTTGGGTAACTTAAGACCAGCCTTAAAAAACATAGCATTTTTTCTATGTCTAATGCTCTGGCTAAATTTAGATCATACCAAAAGAAAATCAAATGTTAATAAGACGTGAAAACGAACAGTGTTAACTCAGTATTGCAGGTTTACTTTGGAATATCAAGATATTTGTGTAGACATGGTATCGTTCAACTGAAATCACTGTCACCACAAGCTCTCTTCACAGCCAACGTAATTAAAGCGTTATCACAAGCCTGAGAGCTTGTAAGAAGGTGGAAAGACAAATGAAATATTAACTAGGAACCACAGACATAATAAAACTGGTACTTTTAGTACAAAATAAAGCGTGTAGATGGAGCAGCAGCCATTTGAAATAAAAGTAGTAAGTGGTACCAAGATACCCTGACTGGTAAAAAGTTACTCTGACTGACTGTAGCACGTTTTGAAACTAAACTAAAGAGTATAAAATGATTCCTCCTACCCCTGTATAGATTCCTGACTCCATAGAGATAGTCTTGATAATTTGGGATCGTGAATTTTTAATAGCTATGAAAATTCTTTTAAGATTTAAAATGGAAATCCTGGGACACATGTAATACATAACTGACACATGAATAGCGCACTTCTTTACTATTAAATTTCTTACTAAACGATACACGAATAGTTCACCTAGTAACTGTTACCCATGACTGTTACCCACTGTGTGCTCCACACGTTTTTCTACAGTGGGGCCGAGCGGATGACGCCTATGCATGATGTCAGGAATAGCCTGGAAGCGCTCGTGGCGCTAAGAAAACATGCTTATCCAGGGAATCTGTTATTGTGACAACTTTACAAAGGGTTGTGCACTGTTAGCCGTAGTTGCCTCCTGCCCTGACAGACTGTCGGTGTCGGATGCTGCGCCAGGCTTTGCGCCTGCATCCTAGCGAGATGTCGTTCCTCTTGCATCGATACCGATGCTTAGCCCAGCCTGGTACAGCATGGATAGCTGTGCCGGCTGAGGGAGTGTACTCGATCCCACTCTGTGCCTCTTCTTCCCTGGACCACCCCATCCACAGTGTGGTGTAGGCGGCAGGTGTTGAACCCAGTACTGCCGGCCTGGTAGGTCCTGCACCCGGATGCGCTTAGACGGTGGTACGACAAGAACCCTGGTCGTCGTCTTCCGCCTCACACTCAGGGAGTACAGCACCTGGTACTGCACTGCTGCTGGCAGTTCATTAGCTCTCCCATCAGTAGTGGTTGGTGTGTCACCGCACGAATTTCGTCAGTGGAGTTCAGCTCTGCAGTACTCCATGGCTGGCTGGTACTGTGCTGGTTGATCTGAGGTAAAACTTACTAAAACAACATAGTCATGGAACAGAATGTCGTCGACACGGACTCCATCGTTCCCATCGACCTGCACTGTTCTCTCCTACTTGGAGCTGGGGCTCCGGTATTTATCCACACAAGATCTTGCACATCTGATTTCACTGACTGTGTCGTGTCTTAATGATTCTTCACTAACTTCGAAAGGTATGTTAAACATTCAGTCGATTCTATTTCCTATGCCTGGGATTGTTACGATTACTTCTCTAATAGAACCATCACTGTGTTTGTACTTTGTATTACATTTTCAACTTCCGATTACCAGAGGCTGAAAATAGCGCTTCAGTTGTAAAGTTCTTTTATTATCACACGAGCGGTTTCGGGTTCTTATAAGACCACCTTCAGATGTCGTGACTTGGTGCTGTGGCCCCTGAGCGCCGCGGTGGACGTGTACTAGGCGCTGTGTGCTAACTTTCGATTAATTTATCACAGTTCTGTGAGTTGCTCGTTTTCACTTCAATTCTGAAGTGAATCCCACTGAAGTCCATGTACTTCATCTTCTTTTAACTTAAACTTTTGAAAAGCCATTCATAAATATCAATTGGAAATGGCCTTATAAAGGACACATCAAAAGCAATTTTGCCACCTTTTTATTAGGTCACTTTCTTGTCTGTAAAATTTTTCAATTGATTTTAAACTAACGTCCCATTGAACTAGAAACTTGAAATTTTAAACATTGCTCCGAACTGGATGACAATAGAATATTAAGTTCCTTTCTTGTCGGTCTGTTCCGTGAAGGTGCGCGGGGTGGCCGTGGGTGGTGCGGGGGGGGGGGGGGGGTGATGGAGATTAGTTATACCTGACATGTCGGATGCCCTACAGGACCCACGTATTGTGTAGGTAGTTTCAGAATGCATACCTGGCCATATTCGGGTGGACAGGCACTACTGAGCAGAGAAAGGGGGAAAGAGGAGATGGATATCGCTCTCGTGTTTTGTCTGCTCCGTAAAAATTTTACAACTGATTTTAAACTAACGTCTTAGTGAGCTGGAGACTTTAATTTTAAACATGGCTCAGAACTGTATGACGTCTGTGACGTGCGGTTTACTAGCGATACCCGCATGTGGCCTCGTTATTCTGCTACCCTTGTTTTAATTCTCTCTTAGCAGTTAGTTAAATTGGTCTATGAGTGTTTTCCCTAGCCGTGTCTATTGCTTCTTGCGGCATCCCGCCGCGCGAACGAGCGTGCGTGTTATTTTGCTTAGTCGCCGTCCTTTTCTGTTTCCCCGCTGCATGTGCTCTCTCTCACTCAGCTAGTGCAGAGTTGCAGACTGTGCTGCCCGTCTGTTTTGCATCACCGTGCTTCCTGGTCTGCCGCTAATCGTGGTGTAACCAGCCTATCTCACGTCAAGGTGGTTGAACTCTGTTAAAATTTTTATAACTTGAAACCCGTATTACTCTGTGGTGTAACACTATTGAAAATTAGCAATCACAAATTTTCAAGGCATGTTATGTAATTGTGCGTGTTTTGTGTTGTACAATTTCGGCAAGATTACAATAAAATAAGTATCTTATGATTAATGTAACATGAGGTTTTATTTAATCACTGCTGTTCCCGGCTAATGAACGCTATTTTGTTAAAGAAATCTGACATTATCGTTGAAGACTTTATAATGAGTTGATTATGTGCCAATGGAATCGTACTCATCGCTCTTGGCCGGCCGGGGTGGCCGTGCGGTTCTAGGCGCTACAGTCTGGAACCGCGTGACCGCTACGGTCGCAGGTTCGAAACCTGCCTCGGGCATGGTTGTGTGTGCTGTCCTTAGGTTAGTTAGGTTTAAGTAGTTCTAAGTTCTAGGGGACTGATGACCTCAGAAGTTAAGTCCCACAGTGCTCAGAGCCATTTTTTTCATCGCTCTTCTATTTCATTCATAGGTTTTGCAAGTGTGTATACCGCTGATCATTTCAAAGAATCGATGAGATGTATGCGTCTCACATTTGATCAGAATCACTAATGGTAATATCTAAGGTATATGAAGACAAAGTGACTAAAAGCATTGACAAGCTTAATGTGTCTCTTTGGCAGGTCTTGGTCGGGACACGTCTGCTTCGTTTATGTCAGGGCCGGCCAAACGCTGCACAGTGTGCAGACGTGCGGAAGTGCTGCACATGTGCGCACGTGTGCGACAGCGACATCTGTTATTAGGCATGTGTCCTAAATGAACGGCGGCGGCTCCTCTTCCCTGTTATGTGGTACAAGCAAGAGCGCAACATACCCAGTCTCGTTTACCCCTGGTGACCGTAACTTTAACACAGAAGTACTGAGAAATGGCAGGTACTGTGAAAAAGCAAAGAACGGAAGATCTATGTTCTCAGTCGTTTTGATCAAGCATCAGTGATGAAAATCTCCCGCAACTGCTTGCGTTTGTCAATGAGCCGTGCTTTTGTGCCCGATATTAGCTATATCATTTCTCATGACCAGTGATAAACGTGTTTGGATTTATTCCTTTCATAATTAAAAATTATTGTTTACTAACTAACTGTGCACTATTGCCTCATTCTGCTCCATGTTACATTATTATAAGGAAAATTGGTCATTAAACCGATTGTTGTATACTTACATTTAGGTTCTTTTTTTTTTTTTTTTTTAAAAAAAAAAGAAATGTGTGAAGGGCTACGCTCAGCTGAAGTCGATAAAACATAACACTCATCTAATTGTCGGTTATTGTGTAGATTTCAGACGGAACTGATGAAAGATATAGCAATAATGGTACAGGTCATCATCGAGAGGTCTGCGGTTGTCATTCTGTTCAGAGGTCAGTGAGACAGAAATTATGTGGGTATAACTCAGGGCACCGAGAATTAGTTATAGGAAACCTTGCATTAATTTAATGTTATTTGAAATCATGACTAAGTTTCGTTGGAAGTCGCTAAGTGCTCTCTTTCTTAAATACTAGATCAAAAACACTACGCGTATTTACGTGAAGTCAGTCAAGCTGCCTTAATAAAAACCCACGGTTGTTAACTGTATTACTTGTCTTACTGGGTTAAACTGTTAACATAAAAGTAGACGTCTCAATGAGTAGACTGTGACAGTATTTTAAATGTTTAATACGCGAAATACCTTCCCATGGTTGGCTTGCAAGCTGTGGAAAGAGCACTAGAATGCGCCGGTACAGAGTATCTCAGCAAGTGGATAAAGCGACATCTGTGCGTAGAAACATGCACTACATGAACGCTGACGGCTGCGGCGTGCACGCTGTGACCCGGAAGTTGCACATGTGCAGGAGCACCGCACGCGTGCAGAATTTCTGGCCGGCCCTGGTTTATGTGGTTGCAGTTATAGTTTATAGGTGCACAGTTTACGATCAGGAAGAGTAGACCCTATCAACTATTAGGGAATTAGGTTGAAGACAGACACTCACAGGATGAACCCCATGCCTAACCTCTGTGTCGAAGTTGAAATCCGGTGACATTTCCTCATGGTGTATTAGTTGCACATGTTCGTAGTGCGGCGGCGCGGTTCTTTCCGTCCCTTTACAACGGACCTGCACCTACCTATGAACATTGTCTCAGCAGATCATCAGTAGGAAAGCCGAGTGAAACCTACTGTTCTCCGACGTGAACCAGGCTGCAATTTAAGTCACTAATCTACGTTTCGGGAGAAAGTTTTCACACAAATGAAAGTTTGGAAATTTTGTCCTTAATTAATATATTCTGAAACTTAGGTGAACAAGTATCACTGCCAAGCCCGTGCTTGTCTTAACACAGTCACTCACAATCCCTTTCACTCACGTTAGCAAGTTTATGGTGTTGCATTTCCCGAAAACGTAATAGCTACAAAAATACTGATTGTTTTTGATTGAGAATGCTCGCCAAATATTAAGTATGTCGATACCAAGTGCAGTCACAGTTTTTAGCCACCGACCTGCTCTATATGCCACGCGGAATATATGTTTTTTCTCGTCACAAAATTCACTTAAAAATTCCGAAATTTATACACACACATCGGAATAATTATGCCGTCACTGTACGACACTTTTGATCTATGAAACACTGCTAGATCCGGCAACTTATCGTTTCCATCGGAACTACTACTACATACGTCCGAACCGTTTCATGGCTAGGTTCCGACTCCTTCTCTAGAATACACTAAGTCTTCTCTACCAGCAGAGAAAGGAGCGCGAAGAATATTGTTTTACCATTGGTCAGTTTACTCAAAAGCCAATAGCAAAACAACATTCTCCCGCGTCAGTCCGCGCTTTTCATCAATAACCAATCGCAAAATAGTGAACCTAACGACTGCACTTTTTACCGACGTAATTATCTAATATGCTGAAGTTTTGCTTATGCATAAAGTTATTTACTATTGTTATTTATACCCGAATTAACTTTCTCTTTACCATAAACTTACTTTACAAATCTATTCTACAAAAATCGCCTTTATCCATATCTATACTTCTTCTAAATGTTCCCAGACTAAATCCTACTATATAACTCGTTAAAGAATTATCTTTATATTAACCTTAAACCACACTCACACATCACTCATACTGCTAAACACATTTATAACATTTTACGTACACAAAAAGATATAATAACACTTTATGAAAATATTAGAACAGTTTATGAAAAACATTCTATTTCTTTAGTGCACTCTAGTGGGCACAATCGAAACTAAAATCACAGTCCCCCTATCCAATATTGTCCTCTATCGGTTGGTACATAAACTACGTGCGCGTCCAGTCTCGCGTGACCGTCTGTCACTATCCAGCTCTGAGACACATCTCCCACTTAACTGTCTCCAAGCGCCGTTATACGGCGCTACGCCTCAGTAGGTGTTCTAGAATTAAAGTCTTTCCAAACCATTTCTCACCGTATTAAGGAAATAATTTTCACAAATTATCCCCGAGCAAGGAAGCTATTTCGGGTGCTCTCAAAGTGAGAGCTAACGGCATTTAGAGCGGACCAAATGTCTACCCTAATCCAGAGATCGGATTGATTCCGTTCTGGCTACTGAAAAGGCCTAGAATTAGTTTAGATTTTCCGAGGCACGGGTGTTTCTCCACTTACGACTGCTCTGCTGAGTACCAACGCAGCTGGGAACACTAGGAAGCAAATCGATAGATGGGGCAATCAAGGAATCACATATCGAAATTCGTGAGACTGACTGCTTTGTCCCTTTATATTCTGTCACCCCGCCGTTGAGGTACATCGTTATGCGTCACGTTGAAAAAGGATGTTTGAAAGCGGTTGATAGCAAACTGCGGTTAGTAAAAATAACTGCTAACGGTACGAGTGTTACACTCCCGGAAATTTTTTCTCTGTACTAGAAGACAAAGAGATGATTCGGATGAGTTTTAAGAACCTTTCAGCTGCCCGATTTTCTGTCTTAATTTATGGGCAATGGGTTTGAATATGTTATAAGAATGTCTAACTAATCGACGTTTTTGTTTGTAAGTTAGCAGACAGTGACTTTTTCTTGTGTTGATACTTTAGCCATCTCTTTACTATTCTTTCCAGATTTTTAGCACGTTTTGAAACTGTGGCCAATTTTTCCATTTCACGTTATGAGCGTTTTAGTCTGATTGCGTAGATGGGTGTGAGCAAATGTCACAGGGAATAATGCAGATTGAACTCAGTATATATTTTGTGTCCTTTCTATTTTACTCTTTTCGATCCCATTCGATCAGGGCGATTTTCGCAGATGTGTTTATAGCCTCGCTGTTTAGCACTCCAATTTTGAAGACATACAGACAGAATTATGCTAACGGAAATACACTGCTGGTCATTATAATTGCAATACCAGGGATGATATAGGGCGTCCAGCGAAGGAGTCCTCGATTTCAAAATTAAACATCTCGAAAACTGAAATCGATAGACGAGTGCAACAAAAGCTGTAAGAATTCTATGGAGAAGTTTGTAAATAGTCCGCAAAACTGCTACCAGATGGCGCTGTACGCTGTGCAGCTCGTACATAATCAGCGTGCGTACTTGTTCTCAGCAGGCAGTCTGCAATCACATATCAATCGTTTCGAGATGTCCACAACTCGCAGTACAGAGGTGGCACAAACGGAGAATGGAATTTTCCCTTCTCATCTTGTAGTGTCTCAGCGGAACTGGATTCAGATGCCGCACAAATCGCCTATTCAAGCTCGTGCAGAATGATGGGACGGATATGGTAGCAGTGTCTTTCAATGTGCCCCACAAAAAGTGGTCACAAGGAGTCAGATCGGGCAACATGGCGGCCAATCCATCATTGCGTCGGTAAATTTGCAATAATCTAACGCAGTGAGTCTGTTTACGAAGTATTCATCAAAAAAGCGAAGCACGTGTTCGGTGATGTGTGGTCTAGCCCTGTCTTGCACGAGCCACTCTGTGCCTGGTCGATTCGCCAACGGCAGCTGTGTGGCGACAAATGGTTCCAAAATTGCAATGTAGCGTTAATTAGTGATCATTTCTCTCATGAATGCATCTGCTTCATATTGCAGCTCCAACAGTAACTTTGGGAGAATACAGATATTTCGCTTCATGAAAATGAGGATTTTTCGGAACCCCAAAATTGCGTCTCCATTCAGGTGAAAGTGTGCCTCACCTGTGAACCAGATGCATCAAATATCAAATCCTTCATTATTAATCGTTGTGAGAATCTGGTCCGCCAAGTCAGCCCTTTGCCGCTCAGCTCGTACTGGTATCGCCTGGGGGCTTTGGATTTTTAATCGAAACATGTGTAAGTTCTGTCCCAATATTTTCTGCGTGCTGCAAGTCTTCGGGCGCATTTTCTTTGATTTTGCTGAATAATTCCAGAAACAGTGGGGACGTTTTCAGGATTAACTACAGATTGCCTGGGGCCAACATTCTCGCTAGATCATCTGCCACGTTGCTCTCCGCTGGAATTTGGTGAAGAGCTTGCGAATGGTTTCCGCAATGGGTCTTTTTGCAACACGAAATCAATCGTGTTTGAAAACTGCACTTTGTTACTGTAGAACTATTTTCTTATCTGTGGTATTCCAGTACCAGGAAAACACACTGTTCAATGGTATACATGAGTGCAACCTCTTCCTTAGCTATGCTAACCTCTTTTTCACGTTTCAACGGTGGAACTGCGCGCACTCGCTCTCTCGCTCGCTCAAAACGCTGGCTTCATAAGCCAGGTGTCTAGGCATGGTAAGCAGCCTAGCTGCTTATAGAGACGCTCTCGTTGTCGACATCGGCGGTGCGGGAGATACTATTCCCGCTGTAGGTCGGGTCAACGAGTTGTCGGCCTGTGGTGGACCTAGCGGCCCAGCCCAAGAACTAAACGGCTGCCAGAGTGTACTGCTTTGTTGCAGAACACCCTGCCGGTCTGTCGGAAGATATCCCGCAGAAGGGGGATGCCTGCTTCCTGGTGCAGCAGCCTCGTTGAGTAACGAGGCGGCTTGTGCAGCGCGAGTCGCAGCGCCGTGTTCTGGACGCGCGGGAGCGTCACAATGTGCGTCGCAGCTGCATTACCCCACACCATGGCCGCATATTCGAGCACCGGTCGAACGAGGGCTAGGTACACGGTGAGGCCATGGCGTGGAGGGAGGGTGGATGAGGGAGTGAGCAGCGGGTAGATCGCACGAAGACTGCTCGCTCCCTGAGGTCATGGACGTGAGGCAGCCAGGTCGGATGCCTGTCCAGAGTTACCCCGAGGTATTTGCCGGTCCACAACCGTGGGACGCCCCCCCCCCCCCCCCCCTGATCGAGACCGGCGGCAGGTCCGAAGGCAGCTTCTTCCTAGTGAAGACGACGGCCTGGCTCTTTGCACCATTGAATCTCAAGCGCCATTTGGTGGACCAGGCACCGAGGACGTCACATATGAGCTGGAGGTGGTAGCGCATCTCGGCCGCATTCGTACTGCGAGTGAACAACGTTGTGTCGTCAGCATAGAGTACTAACTCCAGGCGCGCCACCCGCGGAGTGTCGGCTGTATGGAGGGAGTACAGCTAGGGACCGAGAACCGACCTCTGCTGCACCCCCAGACGAATCTGCCGGTCGGTAGATGTTCCACCATCTGCTCGAACGTGGAATGAGCGTCCCGAGAGATCCGAGCGCAGTTGGATCACGTGCGACGTAGGTACCTCGTGTACATAGAGTTTTTACACGAGGTCGTCGTGCCACAAGCAGTCACAGACCATGGAGACGTCGAGAAGCACCGCACCTAGGTACTCCCGCGTCTCTAGCGTTCGCATAGCCTGCTCCACTAGGTGCAACAGCTACTGCGTCGTCGAATGGCCGCTCCGGAACCCGAACTGCTCCTCAGGGATGAGCCGTTGGTCCGTGACGTGATGTAGCAGCCGCTCCGCGTACAGCCTCTTAAATATTTTTGTGAGGGACGAGAGCAGGATGATCGGGAGGTCGTTTGCTGCCTGGCGGGGGTCTTTTCCGCTCTTGGGGATGGCAACGACTACCGCGTGTTTCCAAGCGGAAGGGAAGGTCCCAGAGACTGATGTATCTCCGGCGGTAGCATCTTTAATAGGCAGTCGGTGATACCATCCGTGCCATCCGCCTTCTTTGCATTGAGTCGGCGTAACTGAAGGTCGACTTCCTCGGCCGTTATTTGCTCGATCACGTCGTCTTCGTCTCTGGCGGCGAGGAAGATCAGCAGGTTCTCTTCGACGAAGCGGACATGGTCGACATCGACCACGTCTGCAGAAGGTTGATACTTGTCCGAAAACCCATCTACAAGGATGCTGGCTTTACCATCAGGCTCGTAGACGACGTCAGCACCCACCTGGAGGGGCGGAACTCGTTGGTGACGACAGAGGAAGCGTTTGGCAGTCCGCCAGGCACTTTCATCAGACATCTTTAGGGTGGCCACCAGGCCCGCCCATTCCCGATTTCGATGGCGGCCCGAATCTCACGCCGCGCCCTGTTGAGGCGACGCTTCGTCTCGGGTAGTCGCGTGAGCTGCCACTCTTGGAAGAGGCGATTCTTGTTTTGATCGCCTCTAGGATGTGCGGCGGAAGTTGGAGCGACATCTCTCGCGGCCTTCGCGGCAGTCTGGGAGTGGCCGCCTCTGCCGCGCCGATTGTGTGCCGTGTGAAGAAGGCCTACGCCTCGTCGGCTCCTTCCACAGCGAATTGAGCGCACTGAATTGCAGCGTACTATTTGTAGGCACTACGTATTGCGATTACGGCGCCATCTGTTCGCAGCTTTTCGAACTGTTTCGAAACTTCTGCATGACTTCTAGCCTATATAAAATTCTTACAGCTTGCACAATAAATATATCGTATGTTGCACTTGTCTGTCGATCTTAGTTTTCGAGATATTTAATTTTGAATTCAAGGACTCCTGTGCTGGACATATTATAGTATTTATAAAATTTTAGTTATTGTGCGAATACAGCACAGTAGGAGGAATGCGTGATTAAAGTTATTAGGTGCTTTGTGGGAATACAGATACACCTATGGCAAGACTGAAAGCTCTAACGCGGCTCACCATCGATTAAAAAACGAGCTTGGATAGCAGATAACAGCAAGTCATTGCATGATGCTTCAATCCTATGACAGAGTCCATCAATCGTAGTGAGTTGAGCGTAGTGGCGGGCCAGACTCCCGCCAAGGCATGGCCAGATGTTTTCAGTGGGTGACAGATCAGGAGAACATGCTGGCCAGGGCAACATCCCATCGCGCTCTGTATTGAGGTAGGGTAGGACAGAGGAAGCCTCCTGCCCAGAATAATACGGGAACCAAAGGTGATCATATTGTGTACTCTATGCCATTATGGCAGATAATGGGCCCATGTGGTGACGACGAAAGCAATCTGGCAACGATCGTTTTCCTCGGAGCCTGAAGACACAGATATATCCATCTTGTCGCTGTACGCAGAACCGGGACACGTCTGAAAAGACGACCTGGTACTACTACCACAGTGTAATAAATACAGTCACGACACCTCTCGTGCGGAAGTTGCTACCGTTTGACTGCTGGAGCTACACTAGCGCTCCAAGCGGTGAGAAAGCAGCCACTTGCGTCGTAAGGTTAATGTTAATTTTTAAGTTGGTTGGTTGGTTTTGGGGAGGGGATCGAACAGCGAGGTCATCGGCCCCAACGGTTTAGGGAAGGATGAAGGATGTCGGCCGTGCCCTGAAGCGATTTAGGGAAATCACGGAAAACCTAAATAAGGACGGCCGGACGCGTGTTTGAACCGTCGTCCTGCCGAATGCGAGTCCAGTGTGCCAACCACTGTGCCACCACGCTTGGTATATTTTTAAGTATTTTCTACTTAATTAACGAAATAGTTGTTATATTTTTGCGTTCCATGCGTAAAAAAGTTACCAAGAGACGTGCATTATCGTGAAATAGATGCAAAAACAGCCGACTCACACGGATTCAAAGACATAAGCTACAACTCATTCATGGAGAAATACACACATCAAAAAAAGTTTTGCATCACCCCAGCTCCCAGAACTCATGAAAATGGCTCTGAGCACTATGGGACTTAACATCTATGGTCATTAGTCCCCTAGAACTTCGAACTACTTAAACCTAACTAACCTAAGGACATCACACAACACCCAGTCATCACGAGGCAGAGAAAATCCCTGACCCCGCCGGGAATCGAACCCGGGAACCCGGGCGTGGGAAGCGAGAACGCTACCGCACGACCACGAGCTGCGGACCAGAACTGAGGACGATAGGCATTGACTGTGGATATTGTATCACAGACACAGTCCCTTTGACTGTTCAGAGATATCACTAAAACCGCCCAAAGATGTAAACAACGATGCATGAGCACCGCCTATTAGACGGAGGGGGTCCGATAGCCGATCAGTTCCAGTCATTCCACCAGGAACGAGGTACACGTCTCGTGTTGTCTGTAGTTCAACCACGCCTTGACGGTCAATACCGCGGTTCTATCGCGTCCGCATTGTTACTTTGTGCCAGGGAGGGCTCTCAACAAGGGAAGTCTCCAGGCGTCTCGCATGAACCAAAGCGATGTTGTTCGGACATGGAGTAGATACTGAGAGACAGGAACCATCGATGACATGCCTCGCTCAGGCCGCCCGAGGGCTACTACTGCAGCTACTTATAGATCATTGCTCGGAGGAACCCTGACAGCAACGCCACCATGTTGAATAATGCTTTTCGTGCAGCCACAGGACGTCGTGTTACGACTCAAACTGTGCGCAACTTCACTCCAGACGTCGATGACGAGGTCCATCTTTGCAACCACGACACCATGCAGCGCCGTACATATGAGCCCAACAACATGCCGAATGGACCGCTTAGGATTGGCATCACGTTCTCCTCACCGATGAGTGCCGCTTATGCCTTCAACCAGACAATCGTCGGAGACGTGTTTGGAGACAACCCCGTCAGACTGAACGCCTTAGACACACTGTCCAGCGAGTGCACCAAGGTGGAGGTTTCCTGCTGTTTTGGGGCGGCATTATGTGGGGCCGACGTGCGCCGCTGGTGGTCATGGAAGGCACCGTAACGGCTGTACGATACGTGAATACCATCCTCCGACCGATAGTGCAACCATATTGGCAGCATATTGGCGAGGCATTCTTCTTCATGGACGACAATTCGCGCCCCCATCGTGCACATCTTGTGATTCCTTCAGGATAACGACATCGCTCGACTAAAGTGGCCAGCATTTTCTCCAGACATGAATCGTATCGAACATGACTGGGATAGATTGAAAAGGGCTGTTTATGGACGTCGTGACCCACCAACCACTCTGAAGGATCTACGCCGAATCGCCATTGAGGAGTGGGACAATCTGAACCAACAGTGGCTTGAGAGACCTGTAGTTAGTGTGCCACGACGAATACAGACATGCATCATTGCAAGAGGACGTGCTACTGGGTATTAGAGGTACTGGTGTGTACAGCAATCTAGACCACCACCTCTGAAGGTCTCGCAGTATGGTGGCACAAGATGCAATATGTGGTTCTCATGACCAATAAAAAGGGCGCAAATGATGTTTATGTTCATCTCTATTTGAATTTTCTGTACAGGTTCCGGAACTCTCGGAACCGAGGTGATGCAAAACTTTTTTTGATGTGTGTACTTTTGAATATCTCCAGCTTATTCCGCTGAAAGCAAGAGAATATAAACACATTTCATGCATGAGAAGCATATGTTTCTGTTGTTATTATAATAGGCACTTCCCTTGACACTTGAAAAAATTTTAATGGTGTCCAGTGATTCGCCATTTCTTACATTTCGTTCGACTTTCTAATACACGAATATTTCTTTAAATGTAATTATTTTTGCTTCAAAAGGGAATGTGTTGAAGATCCTTCCCGTTTGTGGCTCAGATTTAGCAACAATAGTGGAATTGTTTTCTGCTGTGTTGCGAAACAGTTTTATTGCTTTTGACGATTTATTATTATGTCTCTGTAGTTTTTCCTTAAGCTACAGTTGTGGTGGCTTATTTGATATGTTACATAATGTAGATGTGCGTTCAATATATGTTTCTAACGTTCCACATTCTCTGATTTGGCTGAAAGTGTAGCGAACAAAATTCTACTTTATTGTATAGATACTGGTATACGACACCTTTCTGTAAAAGGTCAGATCTTCTGGTGCTTACTACCAGTTTTTTGTTATTGAAGGAAAACGACATTATTCAGCAAATGTGTGTACGTTACAAGAGAATCGTAAATAATGTCTCGTAATGCACCGTTTTTATCTCCCAGGGTCCTTAGGAAACTAAATAATAACAAATGTGGTGTAATCTTTTGGTTATTGTCGATTTTTGTGGCACTACATACACTCCCTATTGTGAAAAATATGTTACAAATCAACATAAACTTAGTACTCGCACTCATCCCCTATCATATTCCGAAGTGTCGCTTGCTGGCCGCTTGGGGCGGTGCTATTGCTGGAGGTAACAAAAACGAGTCAGAGTGTCACAACTGTTATGTTAGACTGTGCCACCATTGTGCCCAGGATTATCACTGGGGCGCACCTCTGTCAGCGAACCTCTCTCTACTATCTCATCATTGAAAGCCTTAACAGAGGTCGCCGCGGAAACAGTTCGTGGTACTTCAGACGTTATCGCATTGTCTGTGTTCGCACTACATGTGTCGAGGGTTTACCGCTGATTCTCGGGATATGTCCAATGGATATCGTGGTACGTTACAGGACAGCGTTGTATTGGTGTGTACCAAATCGCAGGAACCCATATTGCTGATAAAAGACATTCACGATTCTGGAAGTTCGATGAATGACATTCTGACTGGGCCACTAGAAGCACTGCAGGGCGGGTTTACAGCATATTACAAAGCATCATGAATAGGCTCAAACTGTGCGACATTTCCCCTGGTCGAGGTATGGTGAACCAATCCACAGGTCACGGCCCATCTCCCAAACATCTGCACCGGGTGGAATGGAGTGACACAGCAATCTGTGAATGTGGAGAGGGATCTTCACACTAACTACCAAAATTCAAATGCGAATTTTGAATTAGGAGCACACTGTGCAATCTTTCGATGTATACGGAAAGTAGACGGCGTTACTCCTACGTACACTCTGTGACTGGGCTGAAATGGTAATAATTTACACATCGAAGCATCTACGGGTATACATTTCATGAAAATGTGACGTTTGCTGGTTGTTGGCCTCGTAGTGTTACAGCTATAATGGCCAACAATGTAAGTGGTTACAAGTATAAAACTATAAATCGACATAGAAATAGGTATTACACGGTCCAGTCACATTAATGTGAACACCGCCTATGTTCGACGTCAACGTGCAATAACCACTCACAAACGGCAGGTGGTAGCTCTAGCAGTGGAGGGTATATAAGGCGTACACGGTAAATAGTGAGGTAGTTGTGGTAATGTGGAAACGTAGCAATTTATCTGATATCCATATGAGCATAACCATTGGCTTTCTGGCCGTGGGTGGAAGCATTTCCAAGAGGGCTAAGTCTATAAACTGCCCGCGTGGCGCCGTAGTTAAAGTATAACTTGCACGGCAAAATGGTGCTCCTAAAATCGGCGCCGAGGCATCCGTGGTGTACCACAGGTGTGAACGACGGCTGTGGAGATGTGTACGGGCGAATAGACGTTGAGCAGCTGAACACCCAGATGAGCCAAGGGGCTACCAACAGTGTCTACTCAATGACCGTGCAGCGAATGTTGCTACCTATGGGCCTCCATGGTGACCTCAGTTCATTGGCGACGAAGGCTGGAATTCGACGCGCGCTACCGGAACTGGACGTCCACTGAGTGGCGACAGGTGGTCTTTTCAGATGAATCTCGTTTTATGCTCCAGTGGACAATTGAACGTTGGCGCGTAGTTCGTGAAACGTCTGAAAGCAATCACCCTGCAAACAGGAGGGAGCGTTATCTACATCTACATTATTACTCCGGAAACTACCGTACAGTGCGTGGCGGAGGGTACCCTTCCTGTTCCAGTCGGAAACAGAACGAGGGAAAAAGGACTATCTATAAGCCTCCGTAGGAGCCCTCATTTCTCACATCTTATCTTCGTGGTCCTTACGTCCAATGTACACTATGTGATCAAAAGTGTCCGGACACCCCAAAACATAAGTTTTTCATGTTAGGTGCATTGTGCTGCCACCTACTGGCAGGTACTCCATATCAACGACCTCAGTAGTCATTAGACATCGTGAGAGAGCAGAATGGGGCGCTCCGCGGAACTCACGGACTTCGAACGTGGTCAGGTCATAGGGTGTCACTTGTGTCAAACGTCTGTACACGATATTTCCACACCCCTAAGCATCCCTAGGTACACTGTTTCCGATGTGATAGTGAAGTGGAAACGTGAAGGGACACATACAGCACAAAAGCGTACAGGCCGACCTCGTCTGTTGACTGACAGAGACCGCCTGCAATTGAAGAGGGTCGTAATGTGTAATAGGCAGACACCTATCGAGACCATTACGCAGGAATTTCAAACTGCATCAGTATCCACTGCAAGTACTGTGACAGTTAGGCGGGAGGTGAGAAAACTTGAATTTCATGTTCGAGCGGCTGTTCATAAGCCACACATCACGCCAGTAAATGCCAAACGACGCCTCGCTTGGTGTAAGGAGCGTCAACATTCGACGATTGAACAGTGGAAAAACGTTGTGTAGAGTGACGAATCACGGTACACAATGTGGCGATCCGATGACAGGTTGTGATGAACGTCATCTGCCAGCGTGTGTAGTGCCAACAGTAAAATTCTGAGGCGGTGGTGTAATGGTGTGGTCGTGTTTTTCATAGAGGGGGCTTGCACCCCTTGTTGTTTTGCGTAACATTTTCTCAGCACTGGCCTTTATTGATGTTTTAGGCACCTTCTTACTTCCAACTGGTGAAGAACAATTCAGGGATGGCGATGGCATCTTTCAAGACGATCGAGCACCTGTTCATAACGCACGGCCTGTGGCGGAGTGGTTACATCCCTGTAATAGACTGGCCTGCACAGAGTCCTGACCTGAATCCTATAGAAGACCTTTGCGATGTTTTGGAACGCCGACTTCGTGCCAGGCCTTACCGACCGACATCGATACCTCTCCTCAGTGCAGCACTCCGTGACGAATGGACTGCCAAAGAAACCTTCCAGCCCCTGATTGAACTTATGCCTGCGAGAGTAGAAGCTGTCATCAAGACTAAGGGTGGGCCAACATATTGAATTCCAGCATTACCGTTGGAGGATACCACGAGCTTTTAAGTCATTTTCAGCCAGGTGTCCGGATACTTTTGGTCACGTAGTGTATAATTAAAATTTAAAACTCTTGATCGCAATCATTTTTAATATATTTTTTATTGGAGTGAGTGACCGGTTTCGACTCTAAGAAAGAGTCATCTTCAGACTCCAGAGCGGTGGATGGACACTGCTAGATGAGTTCCGTCAACCCTCGACGATCGTGTATATTGGTGACAGTAGAATCATTTGGGAGTCAGCTTCAAATACACTCCTGGAAATTGAAATAAGAACACCGTGAATTCATTGTCCCAGGAAGGGGAAACTTTATTGACACATTCCTGGGGTCAGATACATCACATGATCACACTGACAGAACCACAGGCACATAGACACAGGCAGCAGAGCATGCACAATGTCGGCACTAGTACAGTGTATATCCACCTTTCGCAGCAATGCAGGCTGCTATTCTCCTATGGAGACGATCGTAGAGATGCTGGATGTAGTCCTGTGGAACGGCTTGCCATGCCATTTCCACCTGGCGCCTCAGTTGGACCAGCGTTCGTGCTGGACGTGCAGACCGCGTGAGACGACGCTTCATCCAGTCCCAAACATGCTCAATGGGGGACAGATCCGGAGATCTTGCTGGCCAGGGTAGTTGACTTACACCTTCTAGAGCACGTTGGGTGGCACGGGATACATGCGGACGTGCATTGTCCTGTTGGAACAGCAAGTTCCCTTGCCGGTCTAGGAATGGTAGAACGATGGGTTCGATGACGGTTTGGATGTACCGTGCACTATTCAGTGTCCCCTCGACGATCACCAGTGGTGTACGGCCAGTGTAGGAGATCGCTCCCCACACCATGATGCCGGGTGTTGGCCCTGTGTGCCTCGGTCGTATGCAGTCCTGATTGTGGCGCTCAGCTGCACGGCGCCAAACACGCATACGACCATCATTGGCACCAAGGCAGAAGCGACTCTCATCGCTGAAGACGACACGTCTCCATTCGTCCCTCCATTCACGCCTGTCGCGACACCACTGGAGGCGGGCTGCACGATGTTGGGGCGTGAGCGGAAGACGGCCTAACGGTGTGCGGGACCGTAGCCCAGCTTCATGGAGACGGTTGCGAATGGTCCTCGCCGATACTCCAGGAGCAACAGTGTCCCTAATTTGCTGGGAAGTGGCGGTGCGGTCCCCTACGGCACTGCGTAGGATCCTACGGTCTTGGCGTGCATCCGTGCGTCGCTGCGGTCCGGTCCCAGGTCGACGGGCACGTGCACCTTCCGCCGACCACTGGCGACAACATCGATGTACTGTGGAGACATCACGCCCCACGTGTTGAGCAATTCGGCGGTACGTCCACCCGGCCTCCCGCATGCCCACTATACGCCCTCGCTCAAAGTCCGTCAACTGCACATACGGTTCACGTCCACGCTGTCGCGGCATGCTACCAGTGTTAAAGACTGCGATGGAGCTCCGTATGCCGTGGCAAACTGGCTGACACTGACGGCGGCGGTGCACAAATGCTGCGCAGCTAGCGCCATTCGACGGCCAACACCGCGGTTCCTGGTGTGTCCGCTGTGCCGTGCGTGTGATCATTGCTTGTACAGCCCTCTCGCAGTGTCCGGAGCAAGTATGGTGGGTCTGACACACCGGTGTCAATGTGTTCTTTTTTCCATTTCCAGGAGTGTACATGTTCTCTGAATTTTCTCAGCAGTGATCCCCGAAAAGAACATCAGTTTCCTTCCAGGGATTCCCATTTGTGTCCACGAAGCGTCTCCGTAACACCTACGTGTTGTTCGAGCCTACCGGTGACAAATCTAGCAGCCTGCCTCTGGACTACTTCGATCCCAAACACTCAAGCTATATTCAGGAATAGGTACACCACCGTCCTATATGCGGTCCTCTTTGCAAGTGAACCACACTTTCGTAAAATTCTCCCAATAAACCGAAGTCGACCATTCGCCTTCCCTACCACAGTCCTCAAATGATTGTTCCATTTCATATCGATTTGCAACATCACGCCCAGATATTCAAACGTGACTGCGTTAACAGGGCACTGCTAATGCTGTATCCAAACATTACAGGTTTGTTTTTCCTACTCATCCGTATTATCTTATATTTTCCCACATTTAGAGCTAGCTGCCATTTATCACACCAACTAGAAGTTTTGTCTGTCATCTTATACCTTCCTACGATCACTCATGTTCACCACCTTACCGTACCCTACAACATCATCGACAAACAACCGCAGATTGATGCCTACCTCCTCCGCCAAATCATTTATGTATATAGAGAACATCAGCGGTCCTATCACACTTCTCTGGGCCACTCCTGACGATACTCTTTTATCTGATGAATACTCGCCGTAGAGGACAGCATACTAGGTTCTTTTACTTAAGAAGTCTTCGAGCCACCCACATACCTGTGAACTTATTCCATATGCTCGTACCTTCGTTAACAGCCTGCAGCGTGGCACTGTGTCAAATGTTTACCGGAAATCTAGAAGTACAGACTCTGCTTGTTACTCTTCATTCGTAGTTCTCAGTATATCGCGTGAGAAAAGGGCAAACTGAGTTTCACACGGGCGATGATTTCGAAAACTATGCTGATTCGTAGACATAAGCTTCTCAATCTCAAGAAAATTTATTATATTCGAACTGAGAATATGTTCAAAGATTCTGCAACAGTCCAGAGTTACGAATATCGGTGTGTACTTTAACAGGTCCGTACTCTTACCTTTCTTATATACAGGAGTCGCCTGCGCTTTTTTTCAGTCGCTTAGGACTTTGTGCTGGGGCAGAGATTCGCGATAAATGCAAGCTAGATAAGAGGCCAATGCCTTATAGCACTTTTTGTAAAACCTAATTGGGATTCCATCCGGACCTGGTGACTTATTTGCTTTGAAATCTTTCAGTTCTCTACGCCAGGTATGCTTATTACTATGTCGTCCATATAGAAGTCTGTCCGATCGGCAAATGACGGTATGTTTGTACGATTCTCTTGCTTGAACGATTTCTTGAACGCAAAATTTTAACTACGACTTTTGTTTAACTATCATCAACTGCCACACCATACTGGTCAAGAAGATGCTGAATGGAAGCCTTAGACCCACTTGGCGATTTTACATAGGACCAGAATTTTCTCGGGTTCACTGCCAGATCTTTCGCTAAGGTGTGACGGTGTTAGTAGTTATATGCTTTGCGCATAGATCTTTGAACAGACGCACGAATCTCTACTAAGCTTTGTTTGTCGTCATTTGTGCGTTATCTTTTGAACCGAAAGTGCAACAACATCTGCTTCCTCAGTATCTTCCGATTTTGTTATTAAACGATGCAGAGTCTTTTCTAGTTAATATGCATCTGACTTTGCACACAAGGATTTAAAATCTGATGGAACTTTGCCCATAACCCTTTATGTCCATCTTACTAGAACTAGGTGACGCCAATTCGCTATCTAAGTGAGACTTTAACAGATACTTACCTGTTCTATCGAGCAGATACACTCTGCTAGCCTTCTTGACTGATTTATTAACTTTCGTAACCATGGTTGCTATAATGACGTCATGATCGCTAATCCCCGTTTCTATACTGACATTGTCAATAAGACCCGGCCTGTTTGTAGCTACAAGTTCTAAGATAGTTCCATTGCATATGGGCTGCCGAGCTAGCTACTCAAGACAGTGTTCAGAAAACGCATTCAAAAGTATTTCGCACGACTGTCTGTCTGTAGCTCCCACAGTGAATATATAGACATCCCAGTCTATACTTGATAGTCTACAGTCTCCTCCAGCTAACACTGCATGATCTGGGTATTTACTCGCTGCTGACCGTAGACTTTCTTTGAATGACTCTAGAACTGTCACAGCGGAATCGGGTGCCCGGTAAAAACATCCAACAATTAACTTGGTTTCACCTACACATGTTATACGCCACCAGTTAACTTCGCTGTCGTACTCCACTTCGACCTGGCGTGGAAAATGTTTTAGTTTCATTATTTGTTTGATGTCATCATTCTGAAAGGCACAATGGATCAACAGCAGTATACATCTATCCTTGTGGATTATGTCACCCCCCCCTGCACGCAGTTTGTTTTTCCTCGGCACTCTTGGATCTGCCAGCATGACAAAGCAACGTGTCACACAGCTCGCAGTGTACGAGCATAGTTCGAAGAGCACTAAAATTAGTTTAATTGTCAAAAGCCTTATTAACCACCTTTTGCAGCGCGGACCATTGTGAGGCGTGCAAGTAGAGAATCAGTGAGGTTCTTGAAGGTATTGACAGAGACGTGGAGCCATGCTAACTTCAGTACCGTGCCCAACTACGCTAGGTTTCTCGACTGAAGATCAATGGCACGAACAGTCTGATCGAGGAGGTCCCACAGATTCTCGATTGGGTTTTAATCATGTGAGTCTGGTGGCCGGCCCTCGCGGGATTAGCCGAGCGGTCTATGGCGCTGCAGTCACGGAGTGTCGGCTGGTCCCGGCGGAGGTTCGAGTCCTCCCTCGGGCATGGGTGTGTGTGTTTGTCCTTAGGATAATTTAGGTTAAGTAGTCTGTAAGCTTAGGGACTGATGACCTTATCAGTTGCGTCCCATAAGATTTCACACACATTTGAACATTTCTTGGTGGCCGGAGGAGTATGGAAAACTCATGCTGGCGCTCTTCGAATCACGCATGTACACCGCGAGCTGTGTGACATGTTGCATTGTCCTGCTGGTAGATGCTATCGTGCCGAGGAAAAACAATTTGCATGTAGGGATGGACATGGTCCCCAAGGGTAGATGCATACCGGTGTTGATCGATTGTGCATTCACCCAGGGATTGTCAAGAAAAAAATTCACCACGCCATAACACTTCCTCTTCCACCCTGGACCAAATGGTTGAAATGGCTCTAAGCACTATGGGACTTAACATGTGAGGTCATCAGTCCCCTAGACTTAGAACTACTTAAACCTAACTAACCTAAGGACATCACACACATCCATGCCCGAGGCAGGATTCGAACCTGCGACCGTAGCAGCCGCGTGGTTCCGGACTGAAGCGTCTAGAACCGCTCGACCACTGCGGCCCGCCACCCTAGACCGTTCCGACAGTTGTTGCAGGGTGTTTGCTTTCAAGTGTTTCAAGACGCACACGCCAACAGTCATCTGTCCGATTGAGCATAAAACGTGATTCACCTGCAAAAGGCACCCGTCGCCACTCAGTGGATGTCCAGTTGTGATATGTGCTGCAGAGGCCCATGTGTAGCAACGTTGACTATATAGTGGTGGAGGAGACACCGTTGTTAACCCCTTGGTTAATCTGGGCTGTCAGTTGCTCAACAGTTGCACGTCTATTCGCCCGTACTCATCCCCGCAGCCGTCGTTTAACCCTGTCATCTACGGCCCATGGTGCACCACCGTTGCCTTGGCGTCAGTTTTGAATAGCGAAATTTTGCCATGCCCGCTATACTTGAATCACACCAGCACGCGAGCAGGTTATAAACTGAGTCGTTTCCGAAATCTTACTCCCTTGGCCTCAAAGGCAATGATCATGTCCTTTTGGACGTCAGATAAATCGCTCCGTTTCCGTATTACGACAACGACTTTACTGTTTACCGCGCCCCCCCTCCCCCGTCCCCTCCTCCACCCTCCCTTAATCGCTTTACACAGAGTGTTCGGAAATTCCCATTACAAACTTCTAGGACTTTAGAGAGGAGTGAGTACATAAAATTTTGAATAGGAACCCATGTACGGAAACGTACCATTTCCGTTTTACGACGGTTTCAATTCAGATGTTCAACTCATCCATTTCTGCTTGAGGAATTGAAATAAGCGTGACGCACTACAGTTATTTGGTAACAATTAAAATGGTTCAAATGACTCTGAGCATTATGGGACTTAACATCTGGGGTCATAAGTCCCCTAGAACTTAGAACTACTTAAACCTAACTAACCTAAGGACATCACACACATCCATGCTTGAGGCAGGATTCGAACCTGCGGTCGCACGGTTCCAGATTGAAGCGCCTAGAACCGCTCGGCCACAGCGGACGGCCGGTAACAATTAGAGAGGAACATAATGAAACATCCATTTATCACTTAACCATATTTACTAGTATTATCAGTTAAACATTACGTGTTTACATCATTCCAAAACAAGAAAGACCCAGTAAACTGTACGAACAGAACAGTACTGATACATTACAACAGATGCTCGTTGTGGTGACCACCAATGTTGCTACAGACAGTGTACCTACGAGACATGTTCTGGTACACACTCTTCACCCCACCTGGTGTCTCTTCAGTTTCTAGTGCAGCGGCCAGAAATCGCGCCAGCAGATCTTCGTCTGTCCCTACAGGAGTCTCGTAAATTAAACTTTGCATACGACCCTACAAGTAGTAGTACACATTACACTGTCTACACTATTGCATATCAGGAGTGTAGCTGTGTGAGGATCACTCTCACATTTGCTAAGGATTCGTATTTAAATATACCATTTCCGTAATACATCTGTTGGATTTGCACACCACCTGTCTGATCTTTCATCAATCCTAATCCCTTATGTTCAATAGGCAAACACATAAAGAATTACATGAAATGTGTTCGCAGCTACTACTACGAACAACCATTTTTTGTGTAAGGGAATGACGACAGTGAATATGTGTGCCGGACCGGTACTCGATCTCGGATTTCCCGCTTTACGTGAGCGGTCGCCATAATTGATTTGGCTATCCGTGCACGACTCACTGCCATACCCAAACTTCCATGCATGCCCGAAGGAACATTGCACTGATCTTAAAAACACAGGCACTGCAGATGGTATTTATCAGCAGATACCAAGCAGCGATTTTGAATTAAAATGTCCTCCCCTATACGGGAATTACATAATGTGTGTACGAGTACACGCTGTGATACAGGAAGGACGAGATATAGACGCTTGGGTCGAGCACTGGGTTGTGCATGGATAACCGAAGCGATTAACCGGCACGGTAGCTCAACGTGTTCGCTCAGAGGGTTAGCTACCCTCTGTAATAAAAAACTGAGTGAACGGATCAACGACGAACCCGATCGGGTGTCATCGGACGTCCGCCTCGAACGAATTCAGCGAACAATATAGAACACAATGAGATAAAAAAAGCGGTTAAGGCGCGCGCAAAGCGGGAAATCGGGGTTAGAGTCTCGGTCTGGCGCTGATTTTCATTCTCGTCATTTTTTTTACACAGCTGATGGTTGTTCGTATTCGCAACTGCGAAAACATTTCATGTATTTCATAACGGTTGTAATCGCCGCAGTACCTGTTCCTTGGGACATGTATGGATTTACGAATTAACATTGCATAGTGATTCTTAACAACAGAGGCACTGCAATATCGTACATGAAGAATTGGTTCAGCTGTATGCTCCAGTTAGCTGCGTGGAACCTGGTGAGCAGGACGCTGTTGTTTGTATTGCCAGCGGAAATCTTTATGTTCTACGTTGTCCTAGTGTTTGTTTGATATTAATTTCACAATTGGCTTTAAAATATAATTGCGTAATCGTAGTTCAGTGATTGGGTTTGATTAGGTGTGATTAGGTTCGCCTTATAGGCGAAGTTATGACGTAATTGTTGTTGTCACGACCGTTTCCAAGACTTATGTCGCTTACAAAGTGGTTCGTGAAGATTATTTGGAGGGCAGTTGCTCGTAGCTCTCTTGTCAAATTACGAGTACCAGAAAACGCATTTTTCCAAAATTATTTTTCGCTCTGCAGATGAGTGTGCGCTGATTTGAAAGTTCCGGGCGGGTTAGAACTGTGGGCGGACCCGGGAATCGAACCTGGTAGCCATGATAGGACAGTTGCCGGGGAAAGGTAAAGGGCCCAGGTTCGAGTCGCCGTCTGGAACACAGTTTTAATCCGCCAGGAAGTCTCAACGCATTTTTGCTAACTCTCGTTGCCAGAAATACATGGATACCGAAATTAATAATTCACAGTATCTGTATTTCTGTCCAATCAGGCACAGTTTTCATCTGTCAGAGAGTTTCACTGCATGTGGACCTGCATCACGACAAATGACATGTTTTCAACTGTGAGTGATGACAAGGACCCTTTTTACCACACTAGCGTTCCCTGTCAGAGCAATTGTACTGTTTTTTAAATACCTTTCTATTAACGCCTGTTGTGTATACGTTTTGAGTTTAGACTTACTATTGCATGACTTAATGTCCATGAGTTTCTAAAAGTTACCAGAAATCAGTTGACTGAACTGTTAGAAAAGTAGTTCTCAGGAGCAGATCCATTTCAAATAAATCCAGAAAGACCTTGATAAGAGCATATTGGCTCTTAAGAGCCTTTGTCCTATAAAGCATCTCCTTCTTCAATGTTAAATCAATGTTTTCTGCTGCTCTGTTAAACGTCTCTCCCTGTTATTCTTTCTTTCACTTCACCTTTTCTTTAGATAGGATATCTGAGCCGTATCTATCTCAGAAAGGTATTACACAGGAGAACTGACGCAATCAGGATCCTCTATAGCATATTTCTGAAATGCCCCTAGGAAATGTAAAAGCTTGAGCAAAGGAAATTGTCGCGATTTCGCATGAAGTTATGTCTGATTTGTGTTTTTCTTCAGCTCTATGAAATTAACGCCAATGGAACGTTCAGCTCGAATTTTCCATCTTCCTCCGGTCAGTTTGTGTTAGCTTTACCTGCAATAACGTATGTGTATAATTTTGCAGCCATGTGAGTTCCACTGACACCCAGTTTGCAGTATGTATCATATCCCAAATCTAGCTCCTTTGCAAGATAGACGACATATCCAATATGGCGATTATTGTTGGGAATGTTTACAGTTAATACGTGACGTGGCTGTTAATACCAGCATTTTGCACAACCAGCAACAAGGTTGATGTTTGTGAAGCACAATGTGTACTGGAAATACCTTCTTCTTGCGTTACGGCCTATGTAGGACCACGGGTCTGCATTTTCCTCTTCTTCTTCCAGAACATCTTCATTCTTTCTCTTCTTCTCTCCCGCTCTTTTTCCGAGATCTTCAGTGTCCTTTTCTCCTGTCGGCTTCACTGGTGACACTGTAATCTTTTCCTGTATTCTTCTCTGTCGTTGATTTCCGGCATATTGGTCGGTGTATATTTGTTCCTCCAATTTTCCTTTCCTTCGACCTTAATCCCCAATTCCAACCTGTCCTTCCGAAGTGCAACAACCCACTTGGTTCCTGTCTTTCCCCTTGTCCTCCCTGTTGTTTCCCACACGCTCTTCGTCATTCTGTCCATACTCATCCTAATTACATGTCCAGCAAACCTTGCTCTTTTGAGTCTGATTTCCCCGGATATTGTTCTCCTGTTCCGATACAGTTCTTCCCTAGGTCTTTGCATCCATCTCTCTCCACCTCTTTTGGGACCTAGTATTTTCCTCAGTATTTTTCTCTCTTCTTTCTCTAGTTGTTCAGCCCCATTTCTTCCTAGTGTCATCGTCTCATATAATACTGCATTCCTCACCGTTGACTTGTAGTGGCTTATCTTTGCCTCTGTGGTTATATTCTTTTTATTGTATATCTCTCTCGTCATACAGAAGGCTGACTTCATCTTCTTTATCCTCTCTGTTATACCCTCCTTGCTCCTGTTTCTTCCTGTTATAAATTCTCCCAGGTATTTAAATTTGTCCACCATTTGCACAGTGCCTTCCTGCAATGGTATTTAATGTCTTTGTCTTGTTATAGGCGATCCTCAGTCCCAGCTTTCTGGCTACCTTACCGAAGTTATCGAGTTTGTGTCTTTGCGTCTTCTTCCGTCTCACTATTGTTATGTCGTCTGCAAAGGCTAGGAAGTCCACTTGAGCCCTGTTGTCCTTTTTGTCCCCCACATGGGTCTTTGGTATTCCCATTTCCTCGTTTATTGCTCTCCACTGCCTGATCACTTCGTCCAGTGCTATACTGCACAACAATGGTGACAATCCATATCGCTGTTTAACACCAGTCTTGATCTCAAATTCTCCTGATATTGATGGAAATACTTCTGAACCGTTGACACTTCTGGTTAAAACTGACATGGTGATACGATTAGTAGTACATGGATCTTAAACAGATTATGCTGCTGTTTACGTCAAAATTAAATTTGGTCGCCATCACGGCTAGGTGTTTGTTTGAATGCTTGGTGTGTGTTCTTTCGGACATGTCCAAAAGAACAGACACCACGCAGAATCCGCAGTTGTGAAACGTTATATGTAGATTAATTGGGATCACTGGTTCAGCTGCAGCGAGACGTTAGGAGGAATCAGCGGCGACGAACGCAAATGTATAGGGGACGCGGATTCGAACTCGGGATCTCATGCTTGCTAGACAGACACGTTAACCACTGCGCCACCCGGGACACAGTGTTACTGCCTCTGCGCGGACTATCTCGGCACGCCTCACGGCCGATCTACATTCACACCGAGCGCCACCTATCTGCATTCCCTGTCCGTTGACTCCATGTTCGCTACTTTGAGATTCCCACAGGAGACCGGACGTATTTTTGCATCCGCACTGAAGAAGGTGGACCCATTGCCCAGATACGCGTATCAGTTGTATGAATGCGTGTAGCCTGTTCTCTTTGGCAATGGGTCCACCTTCTTCATTGCGGATGCACAAATACGTCTGGTCTCCTGTGGGAATCTCAAAGTAGCGAACATGGAGTCAATGGACAGGGACTACCGATAGATGGCGCTAGGTGGGAATGGTTCAAATGGCTCTGAGCACTATGGGACTTAACATCTTAGGTCATCAGTCCCCTAGAACTTAGAACTAGTTAAACCTAACTAACCTAAGGACATCACACACATCCATGCCCGAGGCAGGATTCGAACCTGCGACCGTAGTAGTCGCGCGGTTCCGGACTGCGCGCCTAGAACCGCGAGACCACCGCGGCCGGCAAGGTGGGAATGTGGATCGGCCGTGTTGCGTGCCGAGACAGTCCGCGCAATGGCGATAACGCTGTGTCCCAAATGGCATAGTCATAGTGGTTAACACACATCCTTAATAGGAAAGAGTCCGCGGCTCGTGGTTTTGCGGTAGCGTTCTCGCTTCCCGCGCACGGGGACCCGGCTTCGATTCCCGGCGGGGTCAGGGATTTTCTCTGCCTCGAGATGATTGGGTGTTGTGTCTTTCATCCTCATTCACTCGCAAGTCGCCGTAGTGGCGTTAAAGAACTTGTGGAGCGGCGGCCGAACCGCCCCGCGAGGGATCTCCCGGCCACCCATGCCATACGCTCATTATTTATAGGAAAGAGATCCTGTGTTCAAATTCCGGTCGACCACACATTTTCCTCGTCCGCTCTGATTCCGCGTAATGTCAAGCTGAAGCTGACAGCAGTGATCCTATTTAATTTACATGGCGAGGCATGCCTTTAACGATGATGCCCTCGTCCCCTCCATCTACCCCTCCTACCAGCTTTGATCCTACCCTTCCTCCTCCTGTGTTTTCCCTTCTCACCCTCCCCTCCTCCTCCCACCCCTCCCCGCACTCCAGACTTCCACACACCCCTACCCTCTCCCCTCTCCCTCCCTTCTTTACTCCCACTGGCGTCTTCTCCCCCCCCTCCCTCCTACCCTCACCTCTTCCCTCTGGCAGGCCCCCGGCTTTTTCGTGTGCACAGTATGTTTTTAGTGCTCCGGAGATCGTCGCCACTGTGCTAGTGTTTGTCTTCCCGTCAGTTACTCAGTGTCCCCCCTTCAGTGATCTTCTGTTCACGTGTGAAACTCTGTGTCTCCGTTGTGTACAGTGCTGAACGTTTTTATACAAACAGTGCTTCCATGAACGCCTTCGTTTATTTTAATATGTATGTCTCACGTTTTTATCCTCCATGTATGTTTGTTTATATGTCTTCCTGTTTTATGTATGTTTTTTCTCTGGCCGAAGAGCGGCATAGATAGGCCGCTGCTGGCCTACCTTCCTGTAAAGGTTTTAAAATTACAGTAAAGAAAAAAACAACATGCCTTTAACAGCGATTCTGTGCACTAGAAGGATTCGTGATGCATAAAAGTCGGGAATTAAATAGAAAATTAAAGTTCTGAGACCGATTGAGACCACCCTTGCCTTAGTAGAAACTCTGAGAAAAATTTCTTAACACAAATTCACCCCCTCAATCACAAATACATCTAAAAATATGCCGAACAATATTTCAGAGGTTCTGCAAAGAACTGCTCATTTTTTAAGTTCTTTAAAGAACAAAAATTCGTTTTTGGAGCGTACATGATGCTACACATTCCTCATACCAGTCTTCTAAACTTTAATCTCATTATTTTCAACTTCATCTTTCATTCCCTCATTTGTTACAAAATTCTTATAGTCAGTCTTTAGACCGTCCGTCCCCGTCCATGGTCAGCTCAACAGAATGTCAATCCTAAGGGCCCAGATTCGATTTGTCGGTCGGGATGGCTGAGCAGTTCTAGGCGCTACAGTCTGGATCACA
Organism: Schistocerca nitens; assembly: GCF_023898315.1. Taxonomy (NCBI): domain Eukaryota; kingdom Metazoa; phylum Arthropoda; class Insecta; order Orthoptera; family Acrididae; genus Schistocerca; species Schistocerca nitens. The sequence goes on along the minus strand of NC_064616.1, from coordinate 697,947,687 downwards.
CCAGGCTCGAATCCTGCTTCGGGCATGGATGTGTGTGATGTCCTTAGGTTGGTTAGGTTTAAGTAGTTCTAAGTTCTAGGGGACTGATGACCTCAGAAGTTAAGTCCCATAGTGCTCAGAGCCATTTGAACCATTTTGAACCGGATTCGATTCCCAGCTGGGTCGGAGAATTTCTCCGCTGAGGGACTGGGTGTTGTGTTACGGGAGGCCCTAGTCACACAACATTTACATTTTGTCTTTAGACCGTAGTTATGAAGAAACAAGCTGTCTTGGTCGCCGTGTTAAATTTTTATATTATTATTTCCCAATATGGAAAGAACGGATTTTTTTTTTTAAAGTTCATTGATTCATATTATGCACCCTGTAACAAATAGCTGTCACTGGCACTCTTACCCTGATGTAACTCTACGTTTTTAACAAGAAGGTTCCTTATTGTCTGGATGCGGAATTTTTAATGTTGATTATTGCCAATCAGCTTTTTCACTGAGAGATCTATATGTTTTATATAGAGTGCCATATAATTAAGACTGGCAGTTTTTAACGTTGATGTGACTATATATTATATTACATGTTTGTATGTAATTGCTTTTATGAGCATCCCATTGAAGTGTATTTTACGACTTAGATGCGGCAATTGCTTGGCACCCGAACGTAGCATTGACACTGTTAGTCAGAAGTGACAGGTAAGTGGCATGGCACGATCTTGTGCATCAGGGGAGTGTGGCGGAGCGTAGATTCTGGCTTTAGGGAGATTCGGGTATGCTCAATGGTATTAGCTATAACAGTAACTGGAACACTCAAAATTGGTATTCAGAACTCTTTTATGTACTTCTATGCTTTCCCATTATAGCAAAGCATTTTTTATAAACTTTAGTTTTAAATTTGTAATCAACTTGATTATTCTAGCTATTAATGTAAGCATTTTATGAGCAATTTTTAGAACACCAGTCATCTGTAATAACTGCCACGGTTTGTTGTTACCACAAGATTTTGCAGTTGAACACTATCGTAGCTCAAGGTCTATATAGGGAGGGTCTGGGCACCAATGTTCCTTATGGAGCCACCATACTGGGGCCAGAGCAGACGACACAGTGTTACGTCGCTAGGTAAGAGAGCAGTTGCTTTCGGAAATTATTATCGGTCCGAAAACAGTTTGCCTTTCTTTTTTGTCAGAAATTATATGTCTAAGTTTAAAAATAAAATGCTGTATATGTGTAAGACCAATATTGCTCATTTCGTTTGAGTAAAACGGTATGCCTTCATAAATATTTGCACTTGCTCAATGTAAATGCTTGACAAGGAAATCTGATGCAGCATTATCACAATCAAGCTGTGACTGTCACTTCTGCTACAGAAGTCGCTGGACGAATAGTTACATATGTTGTGCATTATTACCGGCGCTATCTTTGCACAGAGAAAGTTGTGTAGGCATGTGAATATGAAAATAGCAGCATTTGCAAATGATTAGTTTTGAGGATATTAAAAACATAGAGTTTAATTTGGCGTTTATGACATTTATATCTGTACTCTATTCTGACTGAACAAACGAGTCAGTGAAAGTGTATAATGTATCACAGGAAAATCACTAGTAACTCATTACCTGCAAAGATGACCCGTTTCATGTGCCTAAAAACAAGAAACTTATTAAAATCAATGCTAGCAGGTAAAACAAATCTGGCCAGAAAAGCTCACTAGGCATTCGATTCCACCGACAACACCTTTGGCATTTTTTTTATTAATAATATTGTGCTTCAGTGATTGGAAGACAGGGAACCATTACAGACTATTTAAAGCATAACACAGATTTATGTTCCCCCGATAGCCTTGGGGAAAGCAGAATTTTGTTAATGAAAAGGCCTTTTTTCTTCCAATGTAATACAATTTACAATACAATTTAGCCAAAAATAATACATACCAGTATTGCAGTGAGAATGAATATGGTCACATTCTGTACAACCAGCATGCCTCATAAAATTTTAGTTTCACTGCTTCAAACCAAACCAATACTGCAACTGACCGAGGGATCACATTTAAGAAAACATTAACAATGAAGAAAATTCCAATAATTTACAATTATATATTTTGTTAAATGAGGGTAACGAGTACGATGTACTTGCTAAAATTGGAAGATTTTTTGTTAACTTTGATTTACACAGAAGCTTTATTTACACAGAATCCCAAATAACACTGTGGTATCAGATTTACATTTCCGATGTACAATGTAACTCCTGCTATGTGACACCTTTAGTTTTAACAGATGATTAGATAAAAATTCATTAATTATGGCAAACTAATATGTTGTTTAACAGCGCACATCATTCACAGTTCACAATAACCTAAAACTTTAGATTACTAGTTACTTGAGCAGTTAAGAAATATGCCACAGCCTGCTTCCAGTGGACTGTTAAATCTCCCACCACAAAAACTAAGGCATGACTGGCAAGCTGCAGCTCTGATGAACTGCTTAACTCTCACAAATCCTATAAATCTTTTTCAACTTTTGTCATATTCAATAAATGGCGTTATGGACATTTCATCTTATGAAAGTACACACAATTTTCCTTGCACATCTTCAGACTGCAGCTTCACACCTAACCAGTGAATAATATAATGCTGAATGCCACGTGCAAATTCGCAGATTTCAATCCTCCTCCTCAGGGTCCTTGCTGATGGCAGTGGGTAGTTGGTGCTCCTCAGATATTCATAACCCTGTGTACCAACAGCACATTTCGGTTTTAGAGCAAATCTCATAGCTTTGTTTGACCATTTACAAGGGTTTGACTCAGAAACTCTTTCCAAGTACTTTATCTGGTCTGTGTGTAAAAATTCGCTAAACTTGCTCTCCATTGCAGCCATTTCATTTTCTTCATCTGTGAAGAGAGAAGAATATTTTATATGGGTCTACCATCAAAACGTAGGTAAATGATATTATTGTAACATATTTCTAACTATTGGTTTTTATTAATAATAAAAGTGACATCACTATAAAAACTCACATCTGCTTCCAGTTTTTCTTTCTTTCTTTCTTTCTTTCTTTTTTTTTTTTTTTTTTTTTAACTGTAAATTTGTAACAGTATCTTCATCTGTACTGCATGCTTCCTGTTTCTGTTCACGTGTTTTTTCCTCAAACACCTCAGTGGCTGGAAATATAATTACGAAACTCCATTATTTCACAGCTAAAAATGTTCAAATAAAGACAAAAGTTGAAACAACCTTTTCAGTAACCATCTTACCAGCATTGCGCCTTTAAACAGACACTGGCATGCACTCTGCTATGAAACCAAGTTCCCTAATCTCAACATTGCATTTGCAGCTGCAGCACTGGCTTAACACAATTAGTGTGTCAGGTGCGACAATTGCTATATCCGATTTACGATTTATTCTTAATACGAAAGATTTCACTGACCACATTACACAGTAACAAACTGTACAAACACATGTTGTCGACAGTATACATGCCAGTACAGTACTGAGAATCAACAAAAACTGCAGTAGGCCCAAAGCAGAGTTATAAACAGAATTACTTCATATAAATTAATGTGCGTTTACAATTTAATTCTGGGCACAATTTGCTAGCCACTAGTTTGGTCCCCTCATAAACTAGCATCATTTCAGGTTACAAAAGTGATGGCAACTGATTATAAATTGGAAAATTACGTTCATCAAACTAAAATAAAGTAAACAACTGCGTTATGTCGGAAACATGATTACACATGAAAACTGAAAAACGTTGATGAATATCTCACCTTAATTGCCACCTGATTTAGTTACTGTCCATGGTTTTGGATGTTTCCATTTAGAAGAAACTACACTCCTGGCCATTAAAATTGCTACACCAGGAAGAAATGCAGATGATAAACGGGTATTCATTGGACAAATATATTATACTAGAACTGACATGTGATTACATTTTTACGCAATTTGGGTGCATAGATCCTGAGAAATCAGTACCCAGAACAACCACCTCTGGCCGTAATAACGGCCTTGAGACGCCTGCCCATGCAGCTTCAACACGATACCACAGTTCATCAAGAGTAGTGATGCCGTATTGTGACGAGCCAGTTGCTCGGCCACCATTGACCAGATGTTTTCAATTGGTGAGAGACCTGGAGAAGGCGCTGGCCAGGGTAGCAGTCGAACATTTTCTGTATCCAGAAAGGCCCGTACAGGACCTGCAACATGCGGTCGTGCATTATCCTGCTGAAATGTAGGGTTTCGCAGGGATCGAATGAAGCGTAGGACCTCGGGTCGTAACACATCTGAAATGTAACGTCTACTGTTCAAAGTGCCGTCAATGCGATCAAGAGGTGACCGGACGTGTAACCAATGGCATCCCATACCATCACGCTGGGTGATACGCCAGTATGGCGATGACGAATGCACGCATGCAATGTGCGTTCACCGCGATGTCGCCAAACACGGATGCGACCATCATGATGCTGTAAACAGAACCTGGATTCATCCGAAAAAATGACGTTTTGCCATTCGTGCACCCAGGTTCGTCGTTGAGTACACCATCGCAGGCGCTCCTGTCTGTGATGCAGCGTCAAGGGTAACCGCAGCCATGGTCTCCGAGGTGATAGTCCATGCTGCTGCAAACGTCGTCGAACTGTTCGTGCAGATGGTTGTTGTCTTGCGAACGTCCCCATCTGTTTCCTCAGGGATCGAGACAAGGCTGGACGATGCGGTACAGCCATGCGGATAAGATGCCTGTCATCTGGACTGCTAGTGATACCAGGCCGTTGGGATCCAGCACGGCGTTCTGTATTACCCTGTTGAACCCACCGATTCCATATTCTGCTAACAGTCATTGGATCTCGACCAACGCGAGCAACAAGGTCGCCATACGATAAACCGCAATCGTGATAGGCTACAGTCTGACCTTTATCAAAGTCTGAAACGTGATGGTACGCATTTCTCCTCCTTACACGAGTCATCACAACAACGTTTCACCAGGAAAGGCCGGTCAACTGCTATTTGTGTATGAGAAATCGGTTGGAAACTTTTCTCATGTCAGCACGTTGTAGGTGGCGCCACTGGCGCCAACCTTGTGTGAATTTTCGGAAAAGCTAATAATTTGCATATCACAGCATCTTCTTCCTGTCGGTTAAATTTCACGTCTGTAGCACGTCATCTTCGTGGTGTAGCAATTTTAATGGCTAGTAGTGTAGTTTGGGTGGATTTGAGACGTCAAATTTCGTTGGAGTGGCATTCCATTTCAGCGGTTTTTTTCGAACAGCTCTCCTTAACTCGAACTGTGAATGCTCAAAGTGAAGCTTAAAAAAATCGTAAACATATAAATTATACAGAAAACATACGATATTTCAGCTGTAAATCTTTTAACCGGTAATTACTTACCTTACACAACTTGGAATATGTTGCTGACTTCCATTTGTCTCTGTTCAGTTCTGTAACCATTTAGCTCTCAGATCTTTGTCTGTAGGAAATCTGAATAACCTGATCCCTTTAGACGAATTGCTGCTACAATTCGGTGCAGCACGGCAACCCATTTCTAAATACGAGTACACACACTTTCTAGCTTCAAACACTATACACAGTACAAAAGCAGTCTGCTACAGTCGCGTAATAGGCTAGATCGGAAATGGCCGCGATCGCAAACGACCATGCTAGCGTGCGTGACCAGACCTGTCGTATATAGATCTTGTCGTCGCCCACAGCCTGCAGGTGCCAGCTGCCGAAAGCTGCGTGTACTAGTCTTATGGGCCTTGTGTACTACACTTCCGGCATGTTTTTGATGTAAAGATTAACTGTAGGCCTGATCCCGTTCTGTTTGCACTGGACTGCTCCATATGTCATAATAAGGTAATCTGCTGCTCACTTCTCATTTCTAGTGTGGGATGTCAATTTAGAGCCAAGCAGTTTACATATTTTTTAAAAATATATTTCGGTCGCCGTCTGTTTTATTCTATTTTGTAGGACATCGTGCAGCTACCAAATACCGGTAAGTTCTTTAATATTTTTTTGATAATCCAGTCTCACTAAATGGGGTCACGCCACTATTAGAAATTGTGTATTTCCTACGTAGGCCTATTCGAAGATGCTTAAAAAATAGGGAACGCGTCGTTGGGAAATAATAAAAAATTTTAACGCTGCAATCAAGAAAGCTTGTTATATCATACATAATGATTGCTGTACCAACCCCGGAATGAACTGTAAAAAATTTTAGTCTATAGTACTTGATCTCAAATATAATGGCGTTCTGCGTGTTAGTACAAATGTGCAGTAGTCATTCTAAAACACTGGAAGTATTATAGAGGTTCTCGTCCAGGCCTCGAAGGCCCAAGGGATGTCGGCGGCCGCCGTTTCGTCCTTTGCCTTGCGGCGTGATGCGCGTGCGGTATGCCATGTAGTCGGCACACCGTTCTTTCGGCCGTTTTGCCGACTTTCCGGACTGTGGGGCTGTTACTTCTCATTCAAGTAGTGCCTCAGTTGGCATGACGAAGTTAAGTGCATCCCGTACCAATCTTCCCATCAAGGAACAATCTTGGCAGAACGGCGAGTCGAGCTGGTCCTCCGCATGGCAACCATCTACACAGCTACGGGGCGGACACTGACTGCTACAGACCTCAATAAAAATAGTTTTATTGTAGTTTTTTGTCAGTACTGCTGTATGTTGCGATATTATGGAGTATAAAGACTGAAGAAACAAATAAGTGAGTAGTTCTTCCATTGTGTGGAATCTCTTAATTGCCTGAGGGCACAACACAAGTGAACAATACTTGGTAGAAGAACGCAACAGAACGCATATTTCTGCTATTTAATAACATATCAAGAAGCGGAACTGAAAACTGCTACAATCCGAGCAAATGGATTCCCATCAGATGACCACAGTACCGGTGTATAATTTGCAGAGGGCTAATGAAAAATGTTGTTTATTTAGCAGAGGATAAGTGCACTTCTGGCCATTGAAATTGCTACACCACGAAGATGACGTGCTGCAGACGCGAAATTTAACCGACAGGAAGAAGATGCTGTGATATGCAAATGATTAGCTTTTCAGAGCATTCACACAAGGTTGGCGCCAGTGGCGACACCTACAACGTGCTGACATGAGGAAAGTTTCCAACCGATTTCTCATACACAAATAGCAGTTGACCGGCGTTGCCTGGTGAAACGTTGTTGTGATGACTCGTGTAAGGAGGAGAAATGCGTACCGTCACGTTTCCGACTTTGATAAAGGTCGGATTGTAGCCTATCGCGATTGCGGTTTATCGTATCGCGACATTGCTGCTCGCGTTGGTCGAGATCCAATGACTGTTAGCAGAATATGGAATCGGTGGGTTCAGGAGGGCAATACGGAACGCCGTGCTGGATCCCAACGGCCTGGTATCACTAGCAGTCGAGATGACAGGAATCTTATCTGCATGGCTGTAACGGATTGTGCATCCACGTCTCGATCCCTCAGTCAACAGATGGGGACGTTTGCAAGACAACAACCATCTGTACCAAGAGTTCGACGAAGTTTGCAGCAGCATGGACTATCACATTGGAAGCGTGTATTCGTCATCGCCATACTGGCGTATCACCCGGCGTGATGCCATTGGTTACACGTCTCGGTCACCTCTTGATCGCATTGACGGCACTTTGAACAGTAGACGTTACATTTCAGATGTGTTACGACCCGTGGCTCTACCCTTCATTCGATCCCTGCGAAACACTACTTTTGAGCAGGATAATGCACGCCCGCATGTTGCAGGTCCTATACGGGCCTTTCTGGATACAGAAAATGTTCGACTGCTGCCCTGGCCGGCACATTCTCCAGATCTCTCACCAATTGAAAACATCTGGTCAATGGCGGCCGAGCAACTGGCTCGTTACAATACGCCAGTCACTACTCTTGATGAACTGTGGTATCGTGTTGAAGCTGCATGGGCGGCTGTACCTGTACACGCCATCCAAGCTCTGTTTGACTCAATGCCCAGGCGTATCAAGGCCGTTATTACGGCCAGAGGTGGTTGTTCTGGGTACTGATTTCTCAGGATCTATGCACCCAAATTGCGTGAAAATGTAATCACATGTCAGTTCTAGTGTCCAATGAATAGTGTCCAATGAATAGCCGTTTATCATCTGCATTTCTTCTTGGTGTAGCAATTTTAGTGACCAGCAAGTGTAGTATCTGCTCCGCGAATGAGCGATACGTGTAAGGCAGATGCTTGTATACGGCTGATGTTTCACAACGAATAGCTATTTATCTACGTGATATTAGTGGTGCTATCTTGAAAAACAATACACAGTCGTCCACTATGAATTTGACCACTGTTTAGTTTTCATCAGTGGCTGTCGAAACTGGAGACTTACTAGCTACAGGGACATGCGATTTAATGTGTGATGCAGCAGGGAAGCCAAACGAATTTACACTGAAAATTTCGCAACAGGCGTCATCCTAACTTGGAGAAATTTATTGCTGTGGGTAGAAGCTAAGGAGAAACTGGGCCACAAAAGTCACAGAGTGTGAAACAAAGTTTTTGACAAAGAATTTGTGGAATTACGAGAGGCCGGATAGCGGGATGAGTGGCGGTCGTGAATGTTTGACGACTCGTGGCGGTGAGCAGGCCGTACGGGCGAGGCAACCAAGGCACACCAGGAATTAAGGTAGAATTTATGATAGCGAGCGGACGCGGTTTTCCCGGGGGCGTACCGTGCACCGCTGGCTGAAGTGGGTAGAGACGACACAGCGGCAGCTTAGATGGCCGAAATGAAAGTTGAATAATATATACTTTCAACGAAATTACGTTACAGCCCATACAAAAATGATACAGAAAGAGCAAACACACCAGAAGAACAGTGGCATGAGACGAGCTCATTGCAACTTCAGGCATGACTCTAAGGTTGTTATTATCTAGGATTATTATTATAAAAATTATTACTATTTTAACTATGGTAAATTATAAAAATAATAACAAATAAACCGCTGGAACAATCTGATCATATGGTGCATCATACGAGTACCTATGATGTCAGTAAACAACACAATACACTACTTTTCAAATCAGGCATGTTTATTGAGATTTACAGATGAGTATGTTAAAAGTCGGTACGCAAAAATGCCAATGCTATTAACCCTCCACAGTTGTACGTAATATGAAGACATCTTGAGTTTCGCAGATTCTTACGTAATATTCCTAGTGGATGAGTAACCACAGTTTATTATTTTATGCGTAACTGTAAATTTATGCAAAGATTTTCACATTAGAAAGCTGGATACAGGTATACTACATGAACTTTAAATTAATAAATTGTTTAAGCCTTTGTTGATTTTTTTGATGAAAGGTAGCAACATGACTGCAATAATTTTCTTTGGATCGGAGCACATTATTCGTAACTAGCTTTAAATTTGAGTAGTGGTATTATTTAAATGTCTAACTTGGATTCGATAGTGAGTTCAAAATGGCTCTGAGCACTATGGGACTCAACTTCTGAGCTCATTAGTCCCCTAGAACTTAGAACTACTTAAACCTAACTAACCTAAGGACATCACACACATCCATGCCCGAGGCAGGATTCGAACCTGCGACCGTAGCGGCCTCGCGGTTCCAGACTGCACCGCCTAGAACCGCACGGCCACTTCGGCTGGCTCGATAGTCTGTGATGTCACAGAAAGTATTTAAGGGCAAGTAGTAGGGGCCACGAGATATTTTGTCTTCGATCACTGAGCAGTGTCTTTTGTAAGTGGCCTGTGTTTGTGTGTTTGTTGCGGAAACTGTTGGGCCAAGCAATTGCGGGTTAATCACTTTTAACATTTGAAAGGGCTGGAAATATTTTCGTGAGCGCCTGTCCGCTACAGTCAATACTTATATTTGTGTGTGATAGACTTCCTGCATGTTTTTTATAGTGATTATTGAGAATAATAAACTTCAGTTGACGTCGTGATTGATAGTGGGGAAATGCACTTTCGGACTTTGAGTGTTCGCCTTCGATTTTTCTTGAATTAATTTGCAGTTTAATGAACTTTGCTCGCGCGTATTACTGGATTCAACGATCTGTTCATGCTACACGACAACGTGGTTGATTATTATTTAATTGCAGTCCACGTGAGGCCACCATTCTCAGGTGTATGGTAATAAACATTTATTTGGTTTAAACTATGATTACCTGTTTTCGTCAACCTAATCAATGCTATGGGATTTACAGTAATTTCCTTATTTATTTATAATTTTATCTCGCTAATTTGCTTCTGTATTAAAATGGTTTAAGTATTAGTACTGTATAAAATTTTTGGGCTTTAGAGTGACGGTGCACAACAGACCTCTCAGATTTTCACAACGAGTGACGCCAACAAATTGCATTGCCTATAACGACAGCAGCAAATAAAACTGCAATTGTGGTCGTAAATTATTATTCACGAAGTAGAATTAATGAAACTGAGTTGGATAGTGAGGAAGAAAATTTATCCGTCAACTTACTCCTACACTTAGAAGAATATAGAGTTGAGGGTACGGGTGGAGCTGCAGTTACATATTTTTCTTTTTTTGGTCCATAATGTTGAACATGATGGTTTGACCTGCCTGGGTAGTTGAGTGCGTTATCGCCTAGAGTGAGTTTTAGGCGGTTTCGCACATCCAACTGGGTAAGTATTGGGCTGGTACCCAAGTCCTGCCTTAGATGCGCACTACTAAAAAATTTAGAAAACGATCTTACACTGGAACGTGATATTTACTCCAAACGCAGACAGATAGGGTACACAAATTCCACTCCAGTGTAAATGGTGGTAACAGGAGCGGCATCCGGCCATCGACTGTTAGTAACGTTGCCAGAATCCATGTGACAATGCCGGCTCCGTAGAGGAATTGGAAAAAGGCAAAATGAAAGAAGAGAGAATGTAGGTGAATATCATGGTTCAGGGTATCTGCAATTGTAGTAATTAAACAGAGACTAATTGCAGCAGCAGTTGCAATTTTATTTTTTAACACCACGACCTCATTCAGCCACCAGGGCATTTTGAAGTGGTTATCTGAAAAAGACTTACAACAACGTCAGATATAAGGCGAACATGGAATAAGTTACATAAAAAGAGACTGGACCAGTAACCGTCAATTAGACAATATAGCAAGGACTTAGACTAGTTCTTACGCAACATTAGATTTTTTACATTATCTAATGTGCAACTCATATTATGAGTCTTGTCTAAATGATGTCTGTTGTTACATTTTCGTTTCATGGAATTTATTCGATTTGTATCTTTTTTTAACACTATTTTGTACAGGGGATGGACTACTGGCCATTAAAATTGCTACACCAGGAAGAAATGTAGATGATAAATGGGTATTCATTGGACAAATATATTATACTAGAACTGACATGTGATTACATTTTCACGCAATTTGGGTACATAGATCCTCAGAAATCAGTACCAGAACAACCACCTCTGGCCGCAATAACGGCTTTGATACGCCTGGGCATTGAGTCAAACAGAGCTTGGATGGCATGTACAGGTACAGCCGCCCATGCAGCTTCAACACGATACCACAGTCCATCAAGAGTAGTGATGCCGTATTGTGACGAGCCAGTTGCTCGGCCACCATTGACCAGACGTTTTCAATTGATGAGAGATCTGGAGAATGTGCTGGCCAGGGCAGCAGTCGAACATTTTCTGTATCCAGAAAGGCCCGTATAGGACCTGCAACATGCGGTCGTGCATTATCCTGCTGAAATGTAGGGTTTCGCAGGGATCGAATGAAGGGTAGAGCCACGGGTCGTAACACATCTGAAATGTAAGGTCCACTGCTCAAGGTGCCATCAATGCGAACAAGAGGTGGCGGAGACCTGTAACCAATGGCACCCCATACCATCACGTCGGCTGATACGTCAGTATGGCGATGACGAATACACGCTTCCAATGTGCGTTCAAATGGTTCAAATGGCTCTGAGCACTATGGGACTCAACATCTTAGGTCATAAGTCCCCTAGAACTTAGAACTACTTAAACCTAACTAACCTAAGGACATCACACACACCCATGCCCGAGGCAGGATTGGAACCTGCGACCGTAGCAGTCCCGCGGTTCCGGACTGCAGCGCCAGAACCGCATGGCCACCGCGGCCGGCAATGTGCGTTCACCGCGATGTCGCCAAACACGGATGCGACCATCATGATGCTGTAAACAGAACCTGGATTCATCCGAAAAAATGACGTTTTGCCATTCGTGCACCCAGGTTCGTCGCTGAGTACACCATCGCGGCGCTCCTGTCTGTGATGCTGCGTCAAGGGTAACCGCAGCCATGGTCTCCGAGCTGATAGTACATGCTGCTGCAAACGTCGTCGAACTGTTCGTGCAGATGGTTGTTGTCTTGCAAACGCCCCCATCTGTTGACTCAGGGATCGAGATGTGGCTGCACGATCCGTTACAGCCATGCGGATAAGATGCCTGTCATCTGGACTGCTAGTGATACGAGGCCGTTGGGATCCAGCACGGCGTTCCGTATTACCCTCATGAACCCATCAATTCCATATTCTGCTAAGAGTCATTGGATCTCGACCAGCGCGAGCAGCAATGTCGGGATACGATAAACCGCAATCGCGATAGGCTACAATCCGACCTTTATCAAAGTCGGTAACGTGATGTTACGCATTTCTGTTCCTTACACGAGGCATCACAACAACGTTTCACTAGGCAACGCCAGTCAACTGCTGTTTGTGTATGAGAAATCGGTTAGAAACTTTCCTCATGTCAGCACGTTGTAGGTGTCGCCACCGGCGCCAACCTTGTGTGAATGCTCTGAAAAGCTAATCATTTGCATATCACAGCATCTTCTTCCTATCGGTTGAATTTCACGTCTGTAGCATGTCATCTTCGTGGTGTAGCAATTTTAATGGCCAGTAGTGTAAATTGGAAAGACCACAAACACAACATATTACCATCTCTAATACGGTGTAGGAAAACAGTAGGCACTCGAAACAGCCTCCAGTCGTCTCTGAGTCGATGGTTACAGGTAATCTATGGTTTATAAGGGTATCTTATACCATTCTTGTCCTCTTCCGTAGCTGAATGGTCAGCATAGATGACTGCCATGAGGAGGATCTTGCTTCGATTTCCGGTGCTGCCATGGTGGGTGGACTGGTACGGGGTGCACTGGTAGTAGCGACTCCCCGGCCTGGAATGTCGGCAAAATGGCCGGGAGAGCGATGTGCTGACTACATGTCCTTCCATACAGCATCTGCATGACGCTGCAAGGCAGACGATGACACGGCGGCCGGTAGACATCCCTTGGGCCTTCACGACCGGGTGACGATCTCGTTATACCGTTCTTCTCGCAAAACAATATCATGTTCTGCTAACAGTGGTTGAGGTGGATAGTGGTCACGCGCCCCAAATTGCAGCGCAAAGGCTCAATAGTATTGAGATCTCGTGACTGTGGTGGCCAGAGGAAATGCGACAATTCATGCTCCTCCTTGTAAAACCGATCGTGTATTATGCGAGCTGTGTGAAAAGGAGTCCTGTCGTCTTGGAACACAGCGTCATCATTGGGAATCAAACATTGTACCACCGGATGGACATGATCAGTCAAAATGGTCACATTATCCTTGGCAGTAGTGCGATGTGGCAGAGTAACCATGGGGCCCCATGGAATACACCGATATGGCTGCCCAAATAATCACCGAACCCCCACCACATATCACTCTTGGGTCGTATGTTCGCCCAGAAGTTGGAAACAGTGTGAAACAAGACTCGTCAGACTGAATGACATTCTTCACTGCCCCTTAGTCCACGTTTTATGGTTTAGGCACCACGTTTTTCTTTTATGGGAATTTGCATAACTGCTGAGTTGTTTTGGAATTTCACTTCCATGATGGAGCCTCCATCGTGTTGTTTTGATTTTGGCGCCAGGGTTCTCGAGTGCGACATTCAGTTCTACAGTGATTTTTGCCGTTGTCTTCTTATTTTTCGTCAGAATCCTCTTCAATGACCATCGATTATGATCACTCAATACACACTTTCGTCAGCGTTGGGACTTAGCGGATCATGTTTTCCCTCTATACAGGTGTTCGATACGGTGCCTCTTGAAACGCCAAACACTTCGGCTACCTCGGTTATGGAAGCACCCACCACACGAGCATCAACAATTTGCCCACTTTCGAACGAAGTAATCTGTGACATAATGCACTCATAACTACACAGAACATCATTGGTTGGTTGGTTGATCTGGGGGAAGGGGACCAAACAGCGAGGTCAGCGGTTCCATCGGATAGGGGAAGAATGGGGAAGGAAATCGGCCGTGCCCTTTCAAAGCAACCGTCCCGGCATTTGCTTGAAGTGATTAAGGGAAATCACGAGAAACCTAAGTCACGACTGCTAGACGCGGGATTGAACTGTCGTCCTCCGGAATGCGAGTGCAGTGTGCTAACCACTGCGCCATCTCGCTCGGCAGACACTGTTCTGGCCACGAATGACATTTGCAACGTACACTCCTGGAAATTGAAATAAGAACACCGTGAATTCATTGTCCCAGGAAGGGGAAACTTTATTGACACATTCCTGGGGTCAGATACATCACATGATCACACTGACAGAACCACAGGCACATAGACACAGGCAACAGAGCATGCACAATGTCGGCACTAGTACAGTGTATATCCACCTTTCGCAGCAATGCAGGCTGCTATTCTCCCATGGAGACGATCGTAGAGATGCTGGATGTAGTCCTGTGGAACGGCTTGCCATGCCATTTCCACCTGGCGCCTCAGTTGGACCAGCGATCGTGCTGGACGTGCAGACCGCGTGAGACGACGCTTCATCCAGTCCCAAACATGCTCAATGGGGGACAGATCCGGAGATCTTGCTGGCCAGGGTAGTTGACTTACACCTTCTAGAGCACGTTGGGTGGCACGGGATACATGCGGACGTGCATTGTCCTGTTGGAACAGCAAGTTCCCTTGCCGGTCTAGGAATGGTAGAACGATGGGTTCGATGACGGTTTGGATGTACCGTGCACTATTCAGTGTCCCCTAGACGATCACCAGTGGTGTACGGCCAGTGTAGGAGATCGCTCCCCACACCATGATGCCGGGTGTTGGCCCTGTGTGCCTCGGTCGTATGCAGTCCTGATTGTGGCGCTCACCTGCACGGCGCCAAACACGCATACGACCATCATTGGCACCAAGGCGGAAGCGACTCTCATCGCTGAAGACGACACGTCTCCATTCGTCCCTCCATTCACGCCTGTCGCGACACCACTGGAGGCGGGCTGCACGATGTTGGGGCGTGAGCGGAAGACGGCCTAACGGTGTGCGGGACCGTAGCCCAGCTTCATGGAGACGGTTGCGAATGGTCCTCGCCGATACCCCAGGAGCAACAGTGTCCCTAATTTGCTGGGAAGTGGCGGTGCGGTCCCCTACGGCACTGCGCAGGATCCTACGGTCTTGGCGTGCATCCGTGCATCGCTGCGGTCCGGTCCCAGGTCGACGGGCACGTGCACCTTCCGCCGACCACTGGCGACAACATCGATGTACTGTGGAGACCTCACGCCCCACGTGTTGAGCAATTCGGCGGTACGTCCACCCGGCCTCCCGCATGCCCACTATACGCCCTCGCTCAAAGTCCGTCAACTGCACATACGGTTCACGTCCACGCTGTCGCGGCATGCTACCAGTGTTAAAGACTGCGATGGAGCTCCGTATGCCACGGCAAACTGGCTGACACTGACGGCGGCGGTGCACAAATGCTGCGCAGCTAGCGCCATTCGACGGCCAACACCGCGGTTCCTGGTGTGTCCGCTGTGCCGTGCGTGTGATCATTGCTTGTACAGCCCTCTCGCAGTGTCCGGAGCAAGTATGGTGGGTCTGACACACCGGTGTCAATGTGTTCTTTTTTCCATTTCCAGGAGTGTATTAAGACGTTGCACATCCTCTGTTTGTGCTCAAATACAAGAGCACAGCCTCCATGCTTGGCTAACACCTGCATTCGCCTGGAACTAAGGAGCAATGGAGGAACGTCATTCGGTCAGATGAGATTTGTTTCACAGTATTTCAAACTTCTGTGCAAGTTCACGTCCCACGAGTGGAACTTGGCGGTGTTTCTATATTTTTGTCCACCCCCTGTGTCTTTAGTCGGGTAACCACTTGACAATGAGCCTAGTAGCTAAAACGGGTCGCGGTGTTAAAAAATACAATATAGATGACACAGTAGTTGTTTTCAGTTACAGCCATATTACGTGGTAAATAACATGTGCAAGCAATGAGGCCAAGTTATTTTTACCCAGAGCTCAGTTTTGTTTATGGATTATCCAACTCAGCACTGCCGTGGCGAGCTTCCTACAGTTTATACTCTCTGCCATGAATGTAGATATGGATATACACTACGTGATCAAAAGTATCGGTATACCTGGGTGAAAACGACTTACAAGTTCGTGGCGCCCTCCGTCGATAATGCTGGAATTGATGACAGCTTCCACTCTCGCAAGTATACGTTCAACCAGGTGCTGGAAGGTTTCCTGCGGAATGGCAGGCCATTCTTCACAGAGTGCTGCATTGAGGAGAGGTATCGATGTCGGTCGGTGAGGCCTGGCACGAAGTTTGCGTTTCAGAACATCCCAAAGGTCAGGATTTGTGCAGCCCTGTCCATTACAGGGATGTTATTGTTGTGTAACCATTCTGTCACAGGCCGTGCATTATGAACAGGTGCTCGATCGTGTTGAAAGATGCAATTGCCATCCTCGAATTGCTCTTCAACAGTAGGAAGCAAGAAGGTGCTTAAAACATCAATGCTGACCTGTGCTGTGATATTGCCACGCAAAACAACAAGGGGTGCAAGCCCACTCCATGAAAAACGCGGCCACACCATAACACCACCCCCTCCGAATTTTACTATTGGCACTACACACGCTGGCAAATAACGTTCTCCGGAAATGCGCCATACCCATTACCCACACCCTGGCATCGGATCGCCACATTGTGTACCGTGATTCGTCACTCCACATAACGTTTTTCCACTGTTCAATCGTCCAATGTTTATGCTCCATACACCAAGGGAGGCGTCGTATGGCATTTACCGATGTGATGTGTGGCTTATGAGCAGCCGCTCGACTACAAAATCCAAGTTTTCTCACCTCCCGCCTAACTGTCACAGTACTTGCAGTGGATCCTGATGCAGTTTGGAATTCCTGTGTGATGGTCTGGATAGATGTCTGCCTATTACACACATTACGACCCTCTTCAACTGCCGGCGGTCTCTGTCAGTCAACAGACGAGGTCGGCCTTTACGCTATTGTGCTGTACGCGTCCCTCCACGTTTCCACTTCACTATCACATCGGAAACAGTGGACCTAGTGATGCTTAGGAGTGTGGAAATCTCGCGTGCAGACGTAAGTCACAAGTGACACCTAATCACCTGACCACGTTCGAGTTTCGCGGAGCGCCCCATTCTGCTCTCTCACAATGACTAATGGCTGCTGAGATAGCTGATATGGAGCATCTGGTAGTAGGTGGCAGCACAATGTACCTAATATGAAAAACGTATGTTTTGGGGGGTGTCGGGATGCTTTTGATCTCATAGTGTAGATGTAGACGTTATCTGGTAAGTCGTCTCTTGGAACAGCGACGTGTTCACACAGGAGTTTACTGCTGCGTACGTTTCACGACTGGTTATCGAAGATGGAGCATTATTCGTTACAGGAAGTTGCAGGCTTGAATTTAATGAATTATGCAGCAGCATGTTGTACGCGGAAAACCGAACAAAAATACAGAGAAAAGTTTCGTTAATTAAGAGTTATTTGTCGCCGTTGACAGAAACTTACGATAACGTACAGTGTAATTTGAGGAAAGAATGTTGTATCACGTGGAAGAAGACCGGACAATAATCTGTCAAATTGCCCTTACGAATCATCAATTACACTCCTCCAATAAACCACATGTGCAAGCAATGGGGATAAACAATTTTGTTCAAATGGCTCGGAGCACTATGGGACTTAACTTCTGAGGTCATCAGTCCCCTAGAACTTAGAACTACTTAAACCAAACTAACCTAAGGACATCACACACATCCGTGCCCGAGGCAATTTTCGAACCTGCGACCGTAGCGGTCGCGCGGTTCCAGACTGTAGCGCCTAGAACCGCTCGGCCACCCTGGCCGGCAACAACTTTGTACCCAAACTTCTGTTATGGCCATGGATCATGCGGTGCATTAGTAGTGTAGGCCCTATACATTGAGGCAGGCGTTCGGCACTTTCAACAGCTTCTATGAGCTTGATTTGTCACTGTAAGGTGTAAGTTATTTTTGTTAATAAAAAACTGAATTTTCTTTTCCACAAGTTATTTCATTATCTCAAAGTACACATTTTATATCTCGCCGAGAACGTTCAAAAGGCAAACTGGTCTAGAGGATTTGGGTATCACTGGATGGTTATCTTCCCGTTTACTAATTATTACCACTTCAGTGTTCTTCCTTGCAAGAGACACTCGTTGTACAGTTTGCGCAAGCAGCTTTCTAACTGGTCACATACGGCTTGTATGACTTCGGCAGGGGTCCAGTCCGGTCCTGGAGACCTTTTATTTTTTCAGTCTTAAAATTATTTTCCTGGTTTTTCTTGTGCGAAGGGGTACACAATTTTATTGTTTGTGTAGTCTTCCCATAACATTTTTCATAACCTATGTCGATCATCTGTCTCGCCTTCTTCTCCATTGTCAGGAAGTAGTTTTCCCATTAGCAGGGCAGCTGATTGTTCCCAACTTTCTGTTACCGTCACATCATTCCTTTTGAGCTAGGATAAGACTGTTGGTTACCGTGTTTTCTTGCAGATTACTTTATACGGTACATCCCAGGGATCGCCTTTTAAGTTAGCCTCCACGAATTGCTTTCATTGTTTCATTTATGTTTTACATTGTCTTCCTTAAAAAGTTGTTTACCATACCTGTATCTATGCAACTTTCGGACTCTTTCTTCTTGGGTCATGCTACTCTGGTACAGATGCAAGTGCTCCTTTAGAATGAGCTCTGCTGACAGGTATCGATGCCTCCATTGCTCTATGTAAAGCCACTGTCATTTCTTGCGCTGTAACATCTAGATTATCACCAAGCGAGGGACACCATTCGTAGTTTTCCCCAGTTAGCCTCCTTGCCATTCCACCCTCAACCTTCCAGCCTTTCAAACGGCACACCGCTGCCGTATTTTCTAAAGTGACGTCAATATTTGACGTTGATCCGACCCTTACTTCGTCGGTTGGCGGATTGCAAAGTGCATTCAATAGCAGTAGGTTGAGTTCCAGAATGGCTTCTTCTGGTTGTCTTCCACGGTCATCACTCAGGAGGCTATGCCTCGATACCGACCTCCCATTTGCATCACTGGAGTAGACAAGAGGCCCTATCTCCACGTACGCGTACACCATACTTCCTCTACCACGCAAACATTTGGGGTTACACTCGTTTGGTATGAGACGTTCTCGGGGGGTGGGGGGTCCACTGGGGGCCGAACCGCACTATAACCCTGGGTTCGGAGTGGGGCGGCGGTGGGTTGAGTGGATCGCTGTGGCCTGTTGTGGCGTTGTGAACCACTGAGGGCTACGGCGGGACGAAACCTCTCTAGGTCCCCGGTTCAATACACAATACACACACACACACACACACACACACACACACACACACACACAAGAGGCCTAGTTCGTCCCAGATGACTAATATCCTTTAGTTTTGGCAGATATTCGTCCATCTCATCACTAAATTGAAAATACGTGGAGACCGGGATGCAAATCTCCGTTCTGGTTGATTTACAAACAGATTACGTGTTCTGAACAGAGCTGTGATATTTTTGTCACTGTTATGGCCTTGTTAAATACTATTATTACCGCCACTGGACATTGCCCTTGTGTGACTATCTAGGCAGTTATTAACATACTGGGATATTTCCTGTTTTCGTATACGGTTGTTGGAGGCACAATACTTCTAACTACAACTCTTCTGTCACTCTTCTAGCCTCATGTAATACGCTGACACTTCTCATGGCATTAAGCTGACCTATCTTTATCTCCATTAGGAATAATGGGTATATATTAGACAGCAACGAAATCAGGTACAGGAAAAGTAATATACTGCCCTTCTGGAGACATATTCCTTACTAGACGTCTTAACCCTGTAGTAAGCGTCATCGGCTCTTCCAGTCTAGTGAGGTGCATAACGTTCTCCACGCTTTCATGAATCTAGTGCGGATCTGTGTTTTATTGTTTACTTTTCTGTAGTAGGTGTTTGTTTCCTGTGCGAACTGGCTCTGAGTCTCGTACTGTTTTTGTTGCAGATTCACGTCCTGCATTGGCGAATCTTCTTTTACTTCAGTAGCCAGCGCAGTGATCTTCGTCAAGATGTGTGCTGTCGCATTCTACGTACAATAAAACTGCCCAGTTTGTGTCACCAAATCCTGATCCCTGTATCATATGTTACTCCTGCATCCGCCTGTGATCTTGCTCCTCTGTTATATCACATAATTCTGAATTTTCACCGTAAGCCTCTTTCTTGCTTTATCGGAGGTGCGTGATACTCTGCTTCGGTCTGCGTCGCATGCTCCTTTCTATGGTGCATACTGCTCACCTTTTACCAGAAATTTCTCGCTCTTTCGGTGTCCCTCCTCCTTCTAGATGGTGATTTATATTACTTATATAGACAGGACTTCATGGCGTCATTAGAGTCCACATTGCTTTCTAGTGGACTGATGACCTTAGAAGTTAAGTCCCATAGTGCTCAGAGCCAGAGCTTTCTAGTGTTATAAGACGCAACCCATAATTCGTTCTTCAAATCTGCCTTGTTAAGAGGGTTTGGTACCTGTGACATTCATCTCTGTTCCCTGTGCACCTTTTACCCCTATATTTACATGGCACTCACACTGCCGCTTTTTTGATTTGTTGTAGTCTTTTCTGATATGGCCTTCTTCCCCACATAGTCCACAGATTACTACTTTTTTCTCACAATATTTTGCCAAATGACCAAGGTCTTGGCATTGAACGTGCCGTCTCACTATTAGAAAATCTTTCACTGAAACCAAACGAAACCTAAGATATACTTTGTGTTGCTTCACGAAAGCTGTTCTAACCTCAGGTCTCACTTCAGTAACTTGACGGATCACTTTTCTTCCAATTGGCCCTGACTTGAATCGTACTGTAAAGCCGCTGTCGAAGCTTTCCTTAGTCAGTTCATCTTCAAACTTCTGCATATGTATTGCGTCTTTGCATCAGTGTCCTCTGGGATGTCGTACAGTATCATTATAGGTCTGTTTTTGTTAGGCTGCTCACAAATCAGTGTCTCTTGCACCTTTTTGTTGTTCATTATCTTTTGCGTGTCACTTTGAGTAGCAGTTTTCAGAATTATTAAACTACTGATTTGCTTAATCTTCCTGATACAAATTTTATATTTGTTGGAGTTTATTAATGTCGTTAGTTTTTGTTGCACTTCCTTTGCCTCTTCATCTGTTCTTCACTTTATTAGCGAAGTATTTTGTTACATTGTTTGCACTGATGCAATTTTAGCTGCAGGCGCTCCTTTTGGTTACATCTCTACTTGGTGGCACCGTCGGCAACGCACTTGCATATGTTTTCGCTGGTTTTTATGCATTTGCTCTATAACTTTCGTTTTCTTTTTGTGGTTGTTCCAACCTATCAATTAATAACGCCTGCTCTATCGCCCATTGTGATACTTTCTTCTTTAATGACACTTCCATTTCGTTTGCTCTTGCCTGTGTCATCTTTTGCCCAGACAGTTCATTTTCAGTAAATGTCATCAAGTCTTCATACTGACACTGTATACTGACTGCTTCTCTAATTGTAGCATTTTCCCTTCGTCATTGTCGTTTGAATTAGCTACGTCAGTCGCCACCGTTGCTTTCCGGGTAGCCATCCTGACTACATCTCTTTGACCATTTCATGATCTCTGTATGCAGCAGGAGATAACAGCAGCGTGGACACAGCGAAAATTAACAAAAAAATGAAGAGTAGACACACGGAAGTATTATCATTGATGTGACCAACAGAGACTAATGACGTAAACTGAGTGAAGCATGTTCGTCTCCGCATGTGGTTTTCTACGTATTGTATGAAGGAGAATTTGGTCAACGAGAAATTCTCATTGTTAACTGCTGCTTTGCCTCCTCCCCCCCTCCCCCTACAAAAATGTGTGGGAATTGGAAATTATAAATTAAGTATGGATCTCTCACTGATGATCTGTCTTTCACTCTTTGCAGTAGATATACTTGGAAATTCCCAGCACCAAGGCCACAGATTTAAAAAAAAAAAAAAAAAAAAAAAACGATATTGCGCTGCCTGTGTTATTCCGAATTACCATGCAATGTTGCTTCTGACATGCATGCATCTCTGAAGGAACAAGAACTGCGGCGACTACAGATGTTATGAAATACTTGAAGCATATTAACAGTTTGAATATGGACAACCATCAGCTGTATAACAGAATGAAGACAATGAAAACTTGTCCCGGACCGGTCTCGAACCCGGATTTCCCGCTTATCACGATAGGTAGACACACAGAAGCTGATGGTTATCTATATTCACAACTGCGAATACGTTTAAGATAAAAAAGTACATAGTTCCGGATGAATAAAGTTATTTATGATCATGTAACATAGACATAGTGGTTCAGAGGAATAAAAATAAATAATTTAAGAAAATCTCATACACACTAAAATATTTCGATGTGTTCGTTTTCCTTTTTACTCTGAAATTTTCCGCTCAGTGAACCCAAGTGATCACTATTGTTGTTTTTCTTCTTTGAGTGCCATGAAATCACCAACTGTAAGGAAAAAACCAGATTTGTTTCTCTCATTGTTAGTAAAGCGTCTTACAATAATGGTTCACTGTCTTATACAAGATTTACGTGAAATTTTTCGCGGCTGTGCAGGAAGTAGAGATGGACGTGTGTTTTTTCTCGATAGCGTCAAACGAGTCCCAAACTATCTTTTCAGTGTTTTCAGTGCCAAGTATACAGTTGGTCATGAAGCTCAACTTCTCCAAGCGACATGTGGAACACTCTAAAAAGTGTCAAATGACTTCATTCCTTGAGAAACTGTAATGAGATTGCCACTTTACTCAGACCGAGCGAAGTGGTGCTATGGTTAGCACAGTGGACTCGCATGTGGGAGGACGACGGTTCAAATCTCCGTCCGGTCACTCATACTTAGGTTTTCCGTGATTTCCCTAACTCGGTCCACATAGATGCTGGTATAGTTTCTTTGAAAAGTGCACTGTCAATTTCCTTCTCAATAATAATATGCGCTTCCCCTAATCATCGTGCTGACGACGAGACGTTAAACTCTAATCTTCCTTCCTTCCTATAATTCACTTAGCCTTTTGACTGTGTATCTCTTCAATCTGTTTTCTTTTTAGTATGATACGTATCATGTTTTTGAATTTCATTTTCGATGGTTACCGCTTGTCGTTTCTTTATTAGTGCCAGTGTCGAAGCAAGAATGGTAGTGTTATTTGTTTGGAAAATAATTTACAACCTGATGCTATGAATTCTTTACTATTTTCATTATCATGTATACATTGTGTTTTTGTATTCATTTTTTATGTGATAAACAAGTTTTGTGATTATAGAAACAGTTATCTGTTTCTTGTTTACACATACAAAAGGTTTGCTTTTATGTACATTATTTGTTATTGTGATTTCTCTTTTTGTTCTTCATGGGTTTTTCACTGTTGTAAATTTCTTTGACGGCCCCAAAACATTACTGACTCGCTGGTCTGTAAGATTAATTTGGAATATGTTTTCTATTAACTCATGCATTTATATTACATATGACTTGCACATAAGAATTGCTCCTGTGCATTCTGTCTGATTGTGGAATGATTTGATTACTTTTATTTGTTTATTCATGATACATCAAAGCAAGGTTTGTTGGTATTTTTCCATAACTTTTGTGTTAGAAATACCTTCAACCAATTTGTGTCTTGGCCTGATGGAAAAAATTACCCCCTTCCATTCTTTTTATTGTTGTCGCTTCCATCTGTGAAATTTTGCACAAATGCAAGTGCAAATAAAAAGTGCTTCCTAACTTATCAGAAGTTAAGATTGTATGGCAAATTAAATTAAAATGTGTTGTGGTACATTTGGAATAAGTAAATCAATGTACAACGAGAGTTACGGGTCATAATGTCATGACTCTTGCCATGTCTTCGACAATAAATTGATAAGTAACGACAGGGCGCTGTATGATGTGTTTCGGTGCGAGGCCTGATTTCAGCAGGGCAGTCATAAACGTCTCTCATAAATCCTTCGACAAGGCAGCCATAAAATCATCGTCCGCCAATATTACTTTCTCGATACCTACTGAATCCCTCGACCATACGAAGCCAAGGTCAGTCTGGATTTCTTCTGCGTTCTTCGTCCCCTTTACAACTGCTATTATTGTGAGGAGATATCAGGACTCGAGGCGCTGCGGGGTGCAATAAAACTCTAGCTCTGGATGCAGCCCATGTTTTCTGTATGAAAAGCTATATCACGCCTGGAAGTCGATGGAAACCGCTTAGAGTGGGTTTTTGAACGTCCAGGTGTAATCTAATCAGAGGCCGGAAAGTAAGAAGTTTGGATGGGCAGTAACAACTCCCGTCATTCGCGGAATAACATTACCTCTGACCATTGCCACAAAAAGGACAGAAACTGCTTGCTGAGAAGGTACAAAACGTGGGAGACTAAACAGTCAAAAAGGGCTGCACACATATGAAGCTATTTGTCTGACGCCACTCAGTCATGGTATGCGAATTCTCTCGTCGCCAATTGGCTTGAGATATCTACATTCACCTTCGCCACTTGACTGTTCTCGCAAGTGCGTTCAGACGTCGAGATGCCACTGACTGACTCACTGCCCAATACGTTTACAACCTCGGTAAGATGTACAATGCCGACGACTCAAAGCCTGAAACCGAGCGAGGTGATGCGTGATAACCTGGAGGACGATGGTTCAGATCCATGAGTAGTCATCTGGATTTAGGATGTCTATGATTTCCATAAAATGGCAAAGGCAAATGCGAATATGGTACATTTTAAGTGAACATGTTTTTCTTTTCTTTTCTTTTCTTTTCCCGTCCTTTCCGTTCTAAAACTGGACCCCGTCTCTAATGACCTCGTCTTCGATGGAACATTCTTTTCTTTCACAAGTTTGAGGAATAATTACAACGTATATGTCACTGTAGAAAAGTGCATTCAGGGGTTCACTCAGAATAAGTAACATGTAACAAATGTTCCACCGATACCAAGCGATACTCAGCTGTATTAAGCAACTGATTAATTTCTTTAGATGTTCATGGAAAATACTAATGAACAATAAATTCATTTGTTTTAATGTAAGCTCATTGGACAAAACGTTAGTCACCCCTTAAAAACCACACTGGTGGCTCTGGTGCGTTGTAAATGGTGTAGAATAGGTGTCAGGCCTTCATGTGACCTCCATGACTGACGTAACTCATGGCAATGAAGTGGTGTGTATGTGCCAGTCGTGTGGAGGTAATCAGTGCAGTGAGATGGGTAGATATAGAAACGTGACAAAATGGCAGAAAGGAGCTGTGGTATTTGGACGTGTCCATGACCACACTGTGAAAAAAGTTGCCCAATTTGTTGGTGTCACAAGCGGCAATGTCGAACGTGTCCATAACGAATGATGTACCACTCGTAGCCATGTAATATGGAGTAAGAAGAGTGATCATGTAAAGGTCATAACTGACAGGGAGCGGAACGAGTGTCACGACTTTTCAGTGACGATCGGTTTCAAACCCGAGAGGAATTTCTGATGTCAAGGAATGCAAGTACATCTCAACATGCGAACGTGCGAAGGGAACTGCATGCAATGGACATTTGGAATCAGGAACCTTGAAAAAGGCCATTGCTCACAGCAGCACGCAAAGTTGCATGCCTGGTGCGGGACAAACAACACAGAAGCTGGGCAGTAACCGACAGGAGGTGTATAGTGTCGTCCGACAAGTGACTATTTTATCTGCTTTAAATGATGCAAAGCGCCTAGTGCTTTGATGGCTCAATAAGGTGTTTAACCTGTAGTGTGTGAAGGGTGTTATATGATATTTTGAGGGTATTTCTTGTGCCATGGCCTGGGTGCTCTCAGAAAGATTACCGTGAATATGAACCAGAGTGTTTATTTCAACATTTTCCGGAGACGAAATCTTCGTCGCCCTTTCTTCTACATGTTCATCGTGAGTGCGCCGTGGACACTCCCGTCTTCCAAGATGACAGTAGCCGCAAACACAGGGCTGCACGCATACGTCCTTGATTTGAGGAACACTTAGAGAGTGTTTATGCTGTAACCTCGCTGCCGGTATGGCACGGCGCTGATGAACCAAACCCACTGTATCTTACAGGTCCATTTAACCTGCACCATCTCTACTCGCGCCACTGCTCCCTCGCTAGGCGATGATATTAGGCTGGTTCATATTTCTCAATGCAACCATCGCCCTATGAGTCCTGAAACTTGAGCTGTGATTGTCTGCGTCAGGGTGACTCCAGCAGTGCCGCATTTGACGCTGATAACTCTCTATTCGATATGTGAGCAGCTATAGGGTAATTACCCCAGCGGGCAGCGAGCAGCGAGGCTGCAGCGTAAATGCAACGATGCTACCGACTAGCACCGAGGTTCAAAGGGCCAGCAGTGAACTGCGATGTGCCAGCAGTGGGCATGCAGTACAAACGTACGCTTGGGCACCCTGTCGCAACTCTCCTTGCACGCGGAATCCCATAGAAAACGTCTGTAAGTGTTTGGAACAGCGAGTGAAACGTGACAGTCAAGATCCTTGCAATTTGCTGGCATTAACATCAGTGAGTGGCTTGTACTGTCAATGACACACCTTAAGAAACTTCAGTGCCCATTTCTGGCTACTATCATGGCTAGAGGAAATACTGTACAGTATTAGCGTGACTAGCGTTTTGTTCGGTTTGCTTATGCGGTTCCCTATTAGTCACTTTTGCTTCAAGTAATTTTTTCTTAACTCTATAAAGCTGATAGTTGTGGTTTAACGTCAGTGTTCAGAGCACAGAAATTCTTCCAACGGACAGGAAAGCAGGAGGGATAGACACAATTTGACATTCAACATGCCAAATCAACCCCACAAGCTTTCAGTATCGCTTCCTTTGTGCAGGTAATGGTATAACTATAGTTCCTCACCCATGAGATACATTGAAAATTGTGGCTGTTGAAGAAAGAGGAAAAAAACATTAAGTACGTGAGAAGAAACCGGACAAGTGCCAGTAGGAGTCACGTTCTGAATGTTCCGTACAAACTTAATTAGTATAAAGTTAATAATAATTCTATGAGACGCAATGGCCTGGTGCAAGTCATTCTATTGGACGCCACTTCGGTGACTTGCGTGTCCCTTCAAATGGTTCAAATGTCTCTAAGCACTATGGGACTTAACAAAAAAAATGGCTCTGAGCACTATGGGACTTAACTTCTGAGGTCATCAGTCCCCTAGAACTTAGAACTACTGCCCGCATCTCGTGGTCGTGCGGTAGCGTTCTCGCTTCCCACGCCCGGGTTCCCGGGTTCGATTCCCGGCGGGGTCAGGGATTTTCTCTGCCTCGTGATGGCTGGGTGTTGTGTGATGTCCTTAGGTTAGTTAGGTTTAAGTAGTTCTAAGTTCTAGGGGACTGATGACCATAGATGTTAAGTCCCATAGTGCTCAGAGCCATTTGAACCATTTAGAACTACTTAAACATAACTAACCTAAAGACATCACACGCATCCATGCCCGAGGCAGGATTCGAAGCTACGACCGTAGCGGTCGCGCGGTTCCAGACTGTAGCGCCCAGAACCGCTCGGCCACTCCGGCCGGCGGGACTTAACATCTGAGGTCATCAGTCCCCTAGACTTAAAACTACTTAATCCTAACTAACCTAAGGACATCACACACATCCATGCCCGAGGCAGGATTCGAACCTGCGACCGTAGCAGCAGCGCGTTTCCGGACTGAAGCGCCTAGAACCGCTCGGCCACAGTGGCCGGCTGCGTGTCCCTAACCTACCGCAATTAGGGGAAAGTGGACCTACAGTTTAAAGTGGAATCCGAGGCACTTGTTGTTTCTGGCGACTCCTCACATTGTTGAGAGGTGAAGGTTAGGTTAAAACGAAGACTGGAAAATAGCCGTAGTCTGACCGAGATTCGATCCAGCGCCATCTCGTTTTCTACAGCCGCGCTTTACATTCATTTTTGCTCCTTATTTTATTCGTAATTGTTCTCGGCATTTGGTCTGGACAGACGTCCTATGACACCCCTTGTTGAAGTTCATCGTTGAATACTTCACCTAGTGTTTTTTTTTTTTTTTCTTTACATATTGTAGCCAGCCTCTAACCTAGCACGCTGAGCTACCGAGCGGCAACCGCTAGAGCACCAGGCCCGAGGTGTGTGTAGGTGGTTCATGGTTCAAATTACTCTAAGCACTTCGGGACTTAACATTTGAGGTCATCCGTCTCCTAGACTTAGATCTACTTAAACAAAACTTTTATTTTTTATTTATCGTGTCAGAAGCACAAAAAAACAACAATATTAGATACATTACTACATACATACATACATTATGGTTTTTAAATTAAACTAGTCAAGAATGAAATAAATGATTAGACACAGATTTTGTTGTCAGACATTAGGTAATTTTAATCTATACAGTGGATGCCCAAAAATTTGCAACGTCCAGTACACTTTGTGTAGCGTTTACGAGGTCCTCCATGATGCACACAGTTGGAGGTAATGTGCATTGTAGTAGATGTGTTGATGTCTGCACGGCAGCTCCGCAGTCACACTGGAGAGAGTCCACCTGGAAGCCCCACGTCTCCAGATTACTCTTGGATCTTGTGACAGAAGAACGCAGGCGGTTGAGTGATTTCCATGTGGGCCATTTCTCGGTGTGGCCTGGGGGAAGAACTTCTTGCGGGATCAGCCAGTCCTCCAGATGCTGGCATCTGACCTGCCATATCTTCTCCCGGTGTCGATGTGGAATGTCAGCGAGTGGTTCTGTACTGTGAAGGAAGCTCTTTCTAGACAGAAGTCTTTGCTGTGCCGGTTGGTGGCCATGTAGTGGGTGGGCTTCGGATGTTAATGCCTTCTTCATTTCACTCCGTGCTGCTGTATCTCTTCGGATGTCCGGGGTGGCTATGCCGGATAAGCAGTACAGTTTTTCCACAGGTGTGGCTCTTAAACCCGTAGTGATACGACATGTCTCATTCAGAGCAACATCAACTTTCTTTGTATGTGTAGATCTGCACCATACTGGGC
The DNA here is from genome assembly GCF_023898315.1 of Schistocerca nitens. Taxonomy (NCBI): domain Eukaryota; kingdom Metazoa; phylum Arthropoda; class Insecta; order Orthoptera; family Acrididae; genus Schistocerca; species Schistocerca nitens. The sequence goes on along the minus strand of NC_064616.1, from coordinate 697,918,472 downwards.
AAGCGTACTCAGCTGCAGAGTAGCAGAGGGCTAATGCGGATGTGCGCACTGTGTATGGCTGTGCTCCCCATGTTGTTCCAGTCAGCTTCCTAACTACATTGTTCCTGGCAGCCACTTTTTGCTTTGTTTTTAAGCAGTGTTCCATATATGTAAGAGCACGGTCCAGAGTGACTCCGAGGTATTTTGGAGTCTTGCAGTGTTCTAAAGAGGTTTCTTCCCAATCTACCTGCAAGGTTCTACTAGCCTGTCTGTTTCGGAGGTGGAAAGCACAGGTCTGGGTCTTAGAAGGATTTGGTTTCAATTGATTGTCCCTGTAATAGGCAGTTAATTCTTTCAGAGCATCAGTTAGCTTCCGCTCCACCCTCTCAAAACTGTGATCTTGTGCTGTGATTGCTCGATCATCTGCATATATGAAGTTTTGTGTTCCTTCTGGTAACGGCTGGTCGTTGGTGTATATATTGAAGAGGGTGGGTGCCAGTACACTGCCCTGTGCAACCCATATTTCTGCTGCCTCCATCTGCTTCTTTGTCCTTGATATTCCACAAAATATCTTCGGTTCTGCAGAAGATTTCTAATTAGACAGGTTAGTTTGTAGTCCTTGGTGAGGTTGTATAGCTTCAGCAACAAGAGTCTGTGGTTGACAGTGTCGTAGGCGGCTGAAAGATCTATAAACACCGCTCCTGTTATCTGCTGCTTTTGGAAGCCGCCCTCTATATGCTGTGTCAAATTCAACACCTGTGCTGTGCTGCTCTTCCCTTGTCTGAATCCTGCCTGTTGAGGGATCAGTAATGGTTCTACCTTTTTTTTTTTGGTCATCAGTCTACTGACTGGTTTGATGCGGCCCGCCACGAATTCCTCTCCTGTGCTAACCTCTTCATCTCAGAGTAGCATTTGCAACCTACGTCCTCAATTATTTGCTTGACGTATTTCAATCTCTGTCTTCCTCTACAGTTTTTGCCCTCTACAGCTCCCTCTAGTACCATGGAAGTCATTCCCTCATGTCTTAGCAGATGTCCTATCATCCTGTCCCTTCTCCTTATCACAGTTTTCCACATATTCCTTTCCTCTCCGATTCTGCGTAGAACCTCCTCATTCTTTACCTTATCAGTCCACCTAATTTTCAACATTCGTCTATAGCACCACATCTCAAATGCTTCTATTCTCTTCTGTTCCGGTTTTCCCACAGTCCATGTTTCACTACCATACAATGCTGTACTCCAGACGTACATCCTCAGAAATTTCTTCCTCAAATTAAGGCCGGTATTTGATATCAGTAGACTTCTCTTGGCCAGAAATGCCTTTTTTGCCATAGCGAGTCTGCTTTTGATGTCCTCCTTGCTCCGTCCGTCATTGGTTATTTTACTGCCTAGGTAGCAGAATTCCTTAACTTCATTGACTTCGTGACCATCAATCCTGATGTTAAGTTTCTCGCTGTTCTCATTTCTACTACTTCTCATTACCTTCGTCTTTCTCCGAATTATTCTCAAACCATACTGTGTACTCATTAGACTGTTCATTCCGTTCAGCAGATCATTTAATTCTTCTTCACTTTCACTCAGGATAGCAATGTCATCAGCGAATCGTATCATTGATATCCTTTCACCTTGTATTTTAATTCCACTCCTGAACCTTTCTTTTATTTCCATCATTGCTTCCTCGATGTACAGATTGAAGAGTAGGGGCGAAAAGCTACAGCCTTGTCTTACACCCTTCTTAATACGAGCACTTCGTTCTTGATCGTCCACTCTTATTATTCCCTCTTGGTTGTTGTACATATTGTATATGACCCGTCTCTCCCTATAGCTTACCCGTACTTTTTTCAGAATCTCGAACAGCTTGCACCATTTTATATTGTCGAACGCTTTTTCCAGGTCGACAAATCCTATGAAAGTGTCCTGATTTTTCTTTAGTCTTGCTTCCATTATTAGACGTAACGTCAGAATTGCCTCTCTCGTCCCTTTACTTTTCCTAAAGCCAAACTGATCGTCACCTAGCGCATTCTCAATTTTCTTTTCCATTCTTCTGTATATTATTCTTGTAAGCAGCTTCGATGCATGAGCTGTTAAGCTGATTGTGCGATAATTCTCGCACTGGTCAGCTGTTGCCGTCTTCGAAATTGTGTGGATGATGCTTTTCCGAAAGATGGTATGTCGCCAGGCTCATATATTCTACATACCACGGTGAATAGTCGTTTTGTTGCCACTTCCCCCAATGATTTTAGAAATTCTGATGGAATGTTATCTATCCCTTCTGCCTTATTTGACCGTAAGTCCTCCAAAGCTCTTTTAAATTCCGATTCTAATACTGGATCCCATATCTCTTCTAAATCGACTCCTGTTTCTTCTTCTATCACATCAGACAAATCTTCACCCTCATAGAGGCTTTCAATGTATTCTTTCCACCTATCTGTTCTCTCCT